>NC_134354.1:751855161-751975966 GCF_048569485.1 Anomaloglossus baeobatrachus | reverse complement strand
GCAGAAGCCCTGCAGTCACAACAGAAGATGAAGACAGAGACACTGAAGAAGAGGAAAGAAAGGATCAAGAAACAGACGATAAAAGCACAGGAAGTAACAGATGCCCCAGCCCTACAGGCCCAAGCCCTGGTAAGGAGGAAACAGGAGCAAAGTTCACATAAAGCAAGAAGAAAGCATGCAGCAAGTTAAAGTTTTGAAAAGTTTGAAGTTTTGCAACGTTTACGTTTAAGTATGTGCCCACATAAACTTGTGTGAGAAAACCATAAACCTTAAGGCTATGAACTGGCTATAGCCACAAACTCTCGCAGTGTAAATAGTTACACCAGAGGCACCACTACCAGAGAGCATGCCTGTTTATGGGGCCTGGCTCTCCACCACAAAGAGGGTACCTGGTCAGCACCAACTGTGGGGGCCGCCTCTACATCCTGCCAGAAGTGGCTGAAGGCGCGACTCCACCAGGCCAGGTATACCCTGAAACCACCAGCCCATGGAAGCCGCCTCTACATCCTGCCAGAAGTGGCTGAAGGCGCGGCCAACGTGAGAGGGTTTTGGGTGGGTTAACGGACTTGTGGGTGGAGGGTGGTGATGTATGATAGCTGGTGGTCTTAAAATGTTTTACCATGTTTTAATGTTTTATGCATTTTAAAATGTTGTCTTGCAGCCCGAGGACGTGCTGGTGATAACTAAGGGGGAATGTGGCGCCCCTGACCTGGTCAGGCACCATTGAGTACTGCACCCATGCTGGGGACAGTACAACACAGGTAATCCAGAAGGCTGACCGGGGTGTGGTACACAGGCGCATAGTGATCAGGTCTCACACATGTACCTATGAGAGGACCCCTGGGGATCCCAGGAGGGGGAAAAGCCTTCACCTCCACTGGAATAGTGGAGGGGGCCAAAAGCCTCCATCTCCTCTCAAGGGGTGTGGTAAGAGAGTCTGGTTGCTAGGTGGCGTAGGCAAGAACAGGAGAGGAGGGGCAGTGAGCCAGGGCAGTGCAGAGTCCAGGGAGCTCGAGTGAGGAGCAGATCCCGTGGGCTGCTGTAGTCTGACAGCGTCCGCGCAGTGGCTACCGACGGGGGAGAACGGTCAACTAGGAGTGCTACCCGAAATCCATCTTCAGCTAGAGAGAGAGCAACGGAGTGGGAAGTAAGGAGACTGCTAGAGAGTACCAGGCCCAAACGGGCGGCAGATCCCGAAGCGGAGATAGATCCAGCTTTCTTTTGCTAAACCTGCCGGTGTGGGGCTCTCAAAGCCCACGCCACAACACCACAAAAGCCGCAGCCACGTAGCCACAGTTAGGGCCCATAGGTCACAGGAGGCAAGCAGCTGGAGTGGCCTGGTCCAGGCGACAAGCAAACGGCAAACGAAGGGGAGAGAGGCTGCAGCATCTTCCCTGGGTGACCCCCATAGGGACTCAAAGTCGGGGTTACCCCAAACCACCAAGGGCTAAGGAAGGCGAGTTAGTAGTCACCCTCACAAGTCAGCCTGAAGGACACCTGGTTCCCACTTGGTTCATCCCAGCTACGCCCGGGTCACTCACCCTGCCATCAACTGTGAGTAAAAACCCTGAAAGACATCCTGCCTGTGTTGAGTCATTCTGCGCCTTGTAGTTCTACACATCTACACAGGGCCCTGGGGCTTGCCTCACTCTCAGGAGGCTACTACAACTGGCTGCACCCACCATCAGCCCCAGGCATCCCTTAACCTGCAGTGGCGGTCCCCACTGACCGCAAATCTGAGAGTGGCGTCACGACAAACTACAAAGAAGGTTTCCTACCTGTGACCAGACAGATCCAGCCGAGTGGAGTCCCTGAAGGTAATGCACCGACACAACACCTGTGGGGCTTCACACCTGGGATCACAGACCAGGTCACGCCACCGTACACCCACAAAATTGACCCCTTGGCTGAGTACCCCCTATCCCTGGGCGGCACAGGAGCACTAGCCCTTTAAGAACAAGTAGATGTGTGTGCACACCCTAAGAGCGCTATCGTGAGACAAGTGCAGCATGCATATCTCACGGTAGCGCTCTTAGGGCGTGCACGCACACCTTTCTTAAAGGGCTAGTGCTCCCTAACCTGGAAGTGCCTCTCAGCCTATGACTGAAAGAAACTAGATACTGAAGGCATCCTCCCCCTATGGCAGGTGCTTGAGCAACATGTTCTTATTGCAAGAGACAAGCTGATAATTGTCAGGTCCTGTTCTCTGTATCCTGTGTCCATTACCTATACCTGCTAATCCGTGCCTGTGGTCTAGTACTCACCTGCTGTACCTGCTGTACCATCCAGGGGTACTAAAGGATTTTGTTGAAAGCTGTCATATGCAACAGGAAGAATTACTGGTTACCTCCTCATAGTAACAAATGGCCCTGTCCATGAATGGATACCAGCAAATTATAGCTTGTAGGACACTTGTTGCTGATTATCAAGTCAGAAATCACCTGACAAATGAGCAGAACACTTGATCGTTACATGTGATAATTTTCAAGCATGCAAAAATTCCTTGTTGTTCAGTGTAAACAGGAGAAGTGCTGCCGAGAACAAGTGCGGCCGAGAACAAGTGCGGCTGAGAACAAGTGTTACCGAGAACAAGTGCTGCCGAGAGCAAGCGCTACCAAAAACAAGTGCTACCGAGAACAAATGCTGCTGAAAACAAGTTCTACCGAGAACAAGTGCTGCAGAGAACAAGTGCTACTGAGAACAAGTGCTGCCGAGTACGATGGTTTAAGCAATTGTTCTCCCAATTCGTCGTCTTGTGTAAACAGGCCACTAAATGACTGCCAAACATCTAGAGTATAATGAATCGGTGCTCGTTATTGACTTGACATTATCCTGGGTAATTGGGCCATAAGTATCTGGCATTCTTGTGTACTTCTAGGTCAGGCATGATTGGTGCTGTGGTCTGTGTAAACAGTATGAGAATGTTATATATCCAGTCATAACATTGCGCTGTTTATTACGCTGTAGATATTATTAATTTATCCGCTTTTATGAATTTCCACATGAACATTAAAAACCAATAAGTGAGTTAGTTAAATAACATTAGCGCTCACATCAGCTGCCGGAGATGTGTGGATGTATCTAATATTAGCGAATTATCTGCAAAGATGGGGAAACTAATTATTCTAATCACATTTCTTGCTTTCATCCACTGCTTTGCGTTAGCCCCATATGAACCCAAATCCATTATTGTAGAAAATATAGATTATATATATATTCCGTTTTACAAAGCTAAGCTATACATAGTCCTCTATGGCAAAATTGGAAAAGTGGGCCTCTACCTACATTGTGCAAGATACAATACTGGTGACTTCTGATGATGAGTTTCTATTAATGTGATACATGGATGTTTTTGAGACTTTTGGAGTCACTTATCCAGGATGCGCTTGGTATTTTTTAAAGGGATTGTCCAGACTTGGGGTCATTTCATGTGACTGCAGATTTGTTAGTCCTCACAACATGCATTCTTCACACTATCAGGATTCTCGAGTGCCGGCTCCGGGAGTAAGCAAGCGCTTGATGACAAGAATGTGAATTGTATATATGCAGCCACATGCAGACTAGATGCAGCCTCACTCAGGTCTTGTCAGAATGTGGTCGAATGTATGCAAATAACTTTTACGTGCACTTGATCACCTGATCATTGAATCCTGAACATCAGGTCAGAAATGTTTCCCCTCTTATTTTATGCTTGCTACTCCCCTGGGATTTGTATATACAACAGTTGAAATAAGTATTGAACATGTCCCCAATTTTATAAGTAAACATGTTTCTAATGGTGCCATTGATATGGCATGCATTGCTCAGGTGTGAGTCTGGCCCATTATTCTACACAAACACTCTTGAAATTATGAAGGTCCTATGATCTCCTTCTATGAACTCTGAGTTATAGTTCAATCCATACATTTTCTATTGGATTCAGCTCTGGTGATCGGCTCGGCCATTCTAGCAGCTTTATTTTCTTTCTTTGAAACCAATTGAGAGTTTCCTAGGCTGTATGTTTGGGATCATTGTCTTGCTGAAATGTCCATCCTTGTTTCATCTTCATCATCCTTGTAGATGACAGCTGATTTTTATCAAGAATGTCTTTGTACATTTCTCCATTCATCCTTCCTTCAATTATGTGAAGTTTGCCAGTGCCGTCTGCTGAAAAACAGCCCCACACCATGATGTTCCCACCTCCAAACTTCACTGTTGTTGGTGTTTTTGGGGTGATTTGCCTTTCGGCCTCCAAACATGGTGTCTATTATGGTATCCAAAGAGTTCAATGTTGGTCTTATCTGACCATACTATATTCTCCCAGGCTTGTCGAAATGTTGTTGTGCAAACTATAAGGATATATGCCCACAAAGACTTTTTAGTGCATTTTTAATGCTCTGTATTTTTGCTTTGTCAAAAATGCCGCAATTTACAGTTAACCCATTACTTGCCAAATTAGAAAATTTCTTTTTTTTTTTTATTAAATGACAGATTTTTTAATGAAAAAAAAATAAAAAATGAAATTTAAGCAAAATTAATGAATGTAATGTATAAATTAAATGAATTAATTAATGATTTAATTTAATTAATTTTAAGCAAAAGATTAGGCGTCCCAAAAAAAGGACATTGGTAGATAATAGGTTAAAGCAAAGTAGATGGGATTTAGAGAAATCTCATGTCCACTGTGTTTCTTTTTAAGGCTATGTGCGCACGTTGCGTACTAGCCCTGCAGATATTTCTGCAGCGATCTGAAGAGCACATGTGCGCTTTAGATCGCTGCAGAAATGTCCGTAGTGAGCGCCGATTCCATGCGCTCTGCCTGCAGCTCCTGCCATAGACAGAGCACGAGCTGCCAGCAAAGCGCAGGAAAGAAGTGACATGTCACTTCTTTTTGCGCAGCGCTTCGGCAGTAGCCGAAGCGCTGCGCTCTGAGACGCCACGTGCGCACGGCCCCTGCACAATCTCCATAGACTGTGCAGGGGACGCAGGACGCATGCAGTTACGCTGCGCTGCAAAGCGCAGCGTAACTGCATGAATTTACGCAACGTGCGCACATAGCCTAATGCTGCATAAACTCACTTTAGCAGTGTTTTTCCAATCTGCAGCATGTCCATTTCTCCTGCCGATGCGCTGAGTTTTCTATGCGGAATTTCCCCGTAGATTTGTATTTGAAGCCGAAAATCCACAGCTAAAGAAAGCGCATGCATTTTTAAAGCGCTTACGCTACAGAATGCATCAAAAACACATGATTTACACACCTACGGATGTCAATACCAGCAGCTTTCAAAAACAAATCAGCTTTATTTAAAGCATAACCCACCAAACAGAGACAAAAAAGGGATAAAAATGCATGTTCTAAGAACGCACACAAACGTGCAATGGAAAAAATACAAAATAAACTAAGGTGCAGAAATTCTGCAGCATCAAAAACTCAAACACTGATCATGGGAACGTTGCCTAAACACGCTAGAACATGCTTTCTATTCACCAGTGGGGTCTTGCGTGGTGAGCGTGCATACAGGCCATGGAGGTTGAGTGCATTTCTTGTTGTTTTCTTTTAAACAATTGTACCTGTTATTTTCAAGTCTTTCTGTAAGTCTCCACAGGTGGTTCTTGGCTCTTCGACAACTCTTCTGATAATTATTTTCATTATTCTGTCTAAAATCTTGCTGGGAACACCTGATCGTGGCATATTTATATTGAATTAATGTTCTTTCCATTCCCAGATTCTGGCCCCAACAATACTCACTAGAACCCTCAGTATTTCACATATTCTTTTGTAATCAATGCCATTAGTATTTTATGCAACAATATGGTTGCAAAGGTCTTGAGACAGCTCACTGATTTGACCCATCATGGTAAGTTTCTTGTGTGGCAGCTTGGTAATGAGACACATTTTATAGGCTATCAGTTGAACCAGCTGATATTTTTCACTAAGTGGCAGGATTGCTTTCTAATTAGGCTTCTTTCACACATCAGTTGTTTTCCATCAGTCACAATCCGTTTTGTGACTGATCCGTCGCAGATTGTGATACAACTGATGCGACGGATCCTGTAAAAAAACAGATCTGTCGTACCAGCCTAACAGTGGTTTTTACCCGTTCTGGGCATGGTCAGTTACATAAAACAGAGTCCGTCGCCAGAATTCGTCATTTGACGGATTGCGACTGATCCTGCACACATAGGCTTCCATTCTAAAAAATGTTCACAAAAAACGTTGCTTTGGACTTTGCGTCCGTCGACCGCACAGATAACTTTTGACGGATCCTTTGTACTACGGATGAAACGTGAGGTCGTCCGTCTCAATCCGTCGCTAATACAAGTCGATGAGAATAAAACGGATCCAGCACTGAATCATTTTTTTTTCACATTTCGACGGATTGCAACTAATGCAAAAACTGATGTGTGAAAGAGGCCTAACTGATAGATTTCAGCAGCTGGTATCATGACTTCCCAAGGAGTTTTGCATCTCTTTCTTCATGTGTTCAATACTTTTTCCTTGCGTCATTTCTCATTATTATTTATTACACATAACTTAATTTATGGACCTCTATGGTTTGATTTCTTTGCCTGTGGGGATTGGATGGGTTGTTACATCTGGTGAGAAATTCATGTCAATAGCACCTTTAGAAATATATTTACTTAGAAAATTGGTGACGTATTCAATACTCATTTCATTCTCTGTATTTTTTGGGGGACGGGCAGAGCTATAGACAGTGATTTAGTCTGGTGAGGTCTCTTTTTTGTTTTATTTTTTTTTATCTTGCTTTTTTATTTTTTTTCCTCATTTATTTTCCTCACTTTGCCCCCAACCCACCGCCCCAAGATCTTAAAATACGTTTAAAAGAGGTTTAACATTTTAATAAATTCATTTATTGAATTTACCCTGTTACTGGGATGGTATATTAGCCCTAGTTACAGGAGAAATTCATCTTTCAGGCTACACAATAGAGCTGAGGACCCAGCAGCTCTTTCTCTCTGTCTGCACCCAGCAAATCCTAATCTTCATACAAAAGCACTGGCTTAGTTGTATGTAAACACCAGTGGAGGAGGTAAATATTGTAATAAACCATGTTTATCTTTGCTGTAGGGAGTCTGGCTGTATCTGACAGTAGGATCCCGGGCTCCATAGCTGCACAATCACGTGTAACCTGCTCACACTGCATTGACACTTCAGAACGTCAGTACTGATTAAAGTATGGAGTGCCTAGATGTTTATAGTCTATTGGCAGTTCAGGAGTAGTTAAAGGGAATTTGTTAACAGATTTTTTCTATATAATTTGATAGCAGCATACTATGGCTCATGAATGGCTGATTCCAGGGATGTATCACTTACTGGACTGCTTTGTGCAGTTTTGATAGAATCCTTGTTTTATCTGTTGTAGATGTAGCAGTGCTCCGAATGCTGAGTTGTGTATAACCCCGCCCACATCACTGACTGGCAGCTTCCTCTGTACACTGTACATTGTCAGCCAGCTGCTAATCAAAGGTGGGGGTAGGGTTACACAGATTAGCTGGACTGCCTTGCATGGGAGACCTAGGGGTACTTTGCACACTACGACATCGCAGGTGCGATGTCGGTGGGGTCAAATTGAAAGTGACGCACATCCGGCATCGCAGGCAACATCGTAGTGTGTAAAGCCTAGATGATACGATTAACGAGCGCAAAAGCGTCGTAATCGTATGATCTGTGTAGCGTCGGCGTAATCCATAATTACACTGACGCGACGGTCCAATGTTGTTCCTCGTTCCTGCGGCAGCACACATCGCTGTGTGTGAAGCCGCAGGAGCGAAGAACATCTCCTACGCATCACCGCGGCTCCCGTAGGATATGCGGAAGGAAGGAGGTGGGCGGGATGTTTACATCCCGCTCATCTCCGCCCCTCTGCTCCTATTGGCCGCCTGCCGTGTGACGTCGCAGTGACGCCGTACGACCCGCCCCCTTAATAAGGAGGCAGTTTGCCGGCCACAGCAACGTCCCAGGGCAGGTGAGTCCATGTGAAGCTGCCGTAGCGATAATGTTCGCTACGGCAGCTATCACAAGGATATCGCAGCTGCGACGGGGGCGGGGACTATCGCGCTCGGCATCGCAGCATCGGCTTGCGATGTCGCAGCGTGCAAAGTACCCCTTAGTCTGGCAGTGACAATCTCCTCCTGATAAAACTCTGAAACTACAACACACAGTCTAGTAAGTGACACATCGCTGGAATCAGGTTCTCTTACCCTATAATATGCTGCTCTCTTTTTAAACAACAAAAATATGCTGAAAGATTCCCTTTAAGAAAAAAGTCCAGAGCATGTAATATCTATTTGCCTTACACATCTTGCCCTAGAGTAAAACAATCCCTTTAAGGTAATCTCATAGTATGGAAATAAAAAGGAAGGAAAGAAACACTTCAGAATTAATTATAAGACTTATTAGTAATGAGTAATAATGATCACTGAGCTCCTCATCTTCCCATTTCCCCTAAAGCTGCAGATGATGTTTATGGCAATGCAGAGGCCCAATCTATACCTTGTTGATGGTCCCTTCTAATGTGTAGATCACAGATGTAGCAGTGGTGAGTTTAGCATTTACTACGACTCATCATTAACAGGCATTAATGGTTGAACTGCTGCATCTACTTTACTGACTTTGCTAATAAAAAAATAAAGCACCCCGAAATTATAATATACAGTTAAAACCAGAAGTTTACATCCACTATCTATAAAGACACATCTGCAGGTTTTTTTTCTCCGCTCTCTAAAAAGACACATCTGCATGTTTTTCTCACTATCTGACGTGAAATCAGAATAAACCTTTTCCGTTTTAGGTCGATTAGGAACCAAAATTATTTATATTTCCCAAATGCCAGAGATGATAATGAGAGAATGTTTTAAGGTATTTTTATTACTTTCTGCAAAGTTAAAAGTTTACATACACTAAAGGGTGCTTTACATGAGATGACCGATCGTGCGATTTTTTTCATCTGATGCGTCACGCCCATGTCTTTTTTTTTTTGATCGCACATAGGTTGTTGTCTATGCGCCACACATTTTGTTTTGAACAACGACCCAATAGCGTTCAGCAATGTATTGATTGTCCATGGCGGTCGTGCCAAAGGCTTCACACATGTTTTGTTTTAGTAAATCTGTCTTTCGTAGGGGCGTTTTTATGTAAACTATACACCCCTCTGTGACGTTGTCTATAATCTATCACGCCCAGAACCTTGTTTTCCAGCACACTCCTGTCTTTATTCTTTGGTTGATTGGTTGGCTTTAATATAAATCGTCTCTCGTGCGCCCGTCCTTGTTGTCTCGTTTTTCCCTTGTATCTGCGAACATTTTTTCCTGGCATCCTTCTCTTGGAGATTTTTTTTTGTCTTCCATCAAAGGTTTGTTTTTTTTTTGTTTTTTTTTTAATGTTATGTTTTAATATTGTTCAAACAATATTTTGGTTAGGATACATTTTTTCCTTATTTTTGTAAATTTTTTTAAGCTAAGGTTTTTACCTTTATTTATTCAATTGATATTGACATTTTATGTTGTTTTAAAAAAAAAAAAAAGGGGGGGCTAAAATAAAACTTACCACAAATATGGTTGCAAAAGAACACAAGCAGAGGAATCCCGAAAAAAACAAATAAGTAACACTGTACTATTGTACACACTGCGCCAAGGCTACCCAGAATGGACGAAATTCTGAACACTAGCTCCGGCTTTTATTTCATGATTAGCAAATCAAAACGCATCAGCGACATCCAATCACAACATATTAGGCGTCTCTATTTAAAATAGTAACTACGCCCTGGACGCTGATGACGTTACAAAAAACGAAGAAGAAGGATGATGAAAGGGAGTCACACTTATCAATGTGTCGTTTTGAAAGCCAAAAATAAACGATATTATTGAAATAAACGACGAGTACACGATGGCCGATTTTATAACGATTATTGATCGTTTGGAATCGCACGGAGGTGACACATGCAAAGATGTCGTTACAAACGGCGGAAGTGCATCACGAAAACCGTGACCCCAACGATGCATCACACAATAGATCGACTCGTGTAAAGGAGCCTTTAGAGTATTATGCCTTTAAACAATATGTGACAGCCCATATGATAATGTCATGTCTTTGGAAGCTTCTGATAGGTTTATTGGCAACATCTGAGTTAATTAGAGAAACACCTATGGATGGAATTTAATGCACATCTGAAACACACTGCTTCTTTGTGCAGCAGCATGGGAAAGTCAAAAGAAATCAGCCAAGATCTCAGGAAGAGAATTGTGGACTTGCACAAGTCTGGTTCATTTTTGGGTTCAATTGCAGGTATATGAAGGTGCCTTGTTCATCTGTACAAACAATTATACGCAAGTACAAATAAGATGGGAATGTCCAGCCATCATACCGCTCAGGAAGGACACAGGTTCGGTGTACCAGAGATGAACATGCTTTGGTCAGACATGTGTCTATCACCCAAAAACAAAAGCAAAAGACATTGTGAAGATGCTGGCGGAAGCTGGTAAGATTGTGCCATTATCCACAGAGAAACAAGTACTGTATCAACATGGGCTGAAAGGCCACTCTGCCAAGATGAAGCTATTACTCCAAAAGAAACATAAAAAAAAAAAAACAGATTAATGTTTGCAAATGAATGCACATAGGAACAAAGACCTTAATTTTTGAAGACCTGTCCAGTGGTCTGAGAACACTAAAATTGAATTGTTTGCCCATAATGACAATCATTACATTTGGAAGAAAAAGGGAGAAGCTTTGAAGCCTAATAACAACATTCCAACTGTGAAACATGGTGGTGGCAACATCATGTTGTGGAGTTGTTTTGCTGCAGGAGGGACTGGTGCACTTCACAAAATAGATGGCATCAGGAGGAAAGAAGATTATTTGGCACTACTGAAGCAACATCTCAAGACATCAGCCAAGAACTTAAAGCTTGGGCGGAAATGGGTGTTCCAAATGGATAATGACCCGAAGCATACTGCTAAACTGATTACAAAGTGGCTTAAGGATTACAATGCCAATGTTTTGGAGTGGCCATCACAAACCCCAGATTTCAATACTACTGAAAAGTTATGGTCAAAGCTGAAAAGGCCGATGTGAGGAAGGCGCCCTACAAACATGGCTCAGTTACACCAGTTCTGTCAGTAGGAATGGGCCCAAATTCCACCAACTATTGTGAGAAGCTTGTGGAAGGAGATCCAAAATGTTTGACCCAAGTCATACAGTGTAAGGGCAATTGTACTAAATACAAATGAAATGGAGGGAAACATTTCACTTTGCAGAAAGTAATAAAAATGCCTTAAAAAATTCTCTCTCTCTCTCTCTCTCTCTCTCATTATTCTGGCATTTGGCAAATATAAATAATTTTGGTTCCTAATTGACCTAAAACGGTAAAGGTTTATTCTGACTTCATAGTGAGAAATACATGCAGATGTGTCTTTTCCGAGAGCGGAGGGAAATACATGCAGATGTGTCTTTTTAGAGAGAGGAGTGAAAAACCTGCATATTGTCTTTTTAGAGACCGGAGGGAAAAACCTGCATATTGTCTTTTTAGAGACCGGAGGGAAAAAAACGCAGATGTGTCTTTTTAGAGAGTGGATGGAAACTTCTGGTTTCAACTGTGATAGTTGGCTCTGCTATATTTTCACATTTGATATTAGTGAGGGGGAAAAAAAATCATAACTAATGATGAATGTGTAACACGTCTCTGGGCTTCCTCTCTGTACTATACTAAACATTCGCCAATATCTGGGGAGCGCTGCTTAGTGTGTTGGTCAGTGACCCTAAAATTAATTAACCCTGATCAATGCAGTGTAATCAGTCCAACATCGCATCGATCCTCTCCTCATATGAGCTGCATTTTGAAAAGGTTTCCTATTGACAGATGATAAACGGTTTTACTTTCAGAACAGCACTAATGTACAATGAGCTTATCTTGACTTTTTTGATATTTTGCCGTGTAAGAGACAACCTGATACTCAGAGATAAATGGTAGCTTTAAGGTGTCCTGTTAAAAATGGAGGGCATTTAGATGCCGATTCTGCTATAGAACCGGGATATGGGGAGAAAATATTTGGTCTGAACTATTAAATTGATAGAAAGGGATGGGGAAACTAGAAAGAGATGGGGAAACTAAACTGAATGTACCTGATCCAAATATGATACAAATAAGGGGCCGTACATTATATATGTGGTGCCCAGTGCCTAGTCACCACAGAACATAACTATAGCTTTAAAAAGATATGGTTTTCTCTCCTGTTCACTGCAAAATACACATTTGCCCACACTCCCTTACTGGGGATGTTTACTTGAGATAAAACCAACACTTGTCTGTGAGCCCTAGAAGGAGATAGGGGAGGAGCTTATTTCTGAGGTAATTTCAGTCAGAGTTGGAGTAGCAGTCAGGGTGAACGTGGACATGGAGACGGTCATGTCCTGAGGTGATTGATAAAACCTCTGGAGGGGCTGCTACAAAATGGCAGGTTATCAGTCCCTAGGCCACCAGGACTTTCAAGGTCAGTGGCAAACTGAGAGACTGATATTAGCTTTTTAATAAGGAGCAGTGAATTTACTGGGAGCACAGAGGCATATTTGAGTATGGAAACTTCTAGAAGAAAAAATGAATTTTCCGCCAGGATTCAAGTCACATGCTCACCATAAGGGAATAAAGATCCAGATTGTTCTTATCTTGGAAATCCCAGGATACCAAGATACCTATTCCCAGGTAGGGAAATAGTAGCAGCAGGAAGAGTACGCTATCACCATACAGCAGAGAAGCCAACGCTCATCAGGGCAGGAAGAACCACCATTATTGTGTGCTGTGAGAAACATTTTGCAGAGCTCCAGTAAAAAAGTAAAAGCTCCCTGTCCTGTGTCTGGGTGAATTATTCTCTGCTGCGACATTCCTTCCTCAACATGCCCAGGAACCGGCCCTAGTTGGGGGGGTGAGGGGACAACCCTCTGGCACTGCGCATGACCACCTAACTCCTGGGGCCCACCAGCAGTGCCCGGCCATACCACAGCTGAACATCCCAACTGGAGTCACAAACTCTTCATTTATTTATTTTATTCTATTTCTCCTTTTTAAATATTAATTTTACCCCCATTACAAAAGCCAGTGGCTCACGCCCGGTACGGCCACATCACCACTCGGACCCACCACCTTGACATCAGAGGTCTATCGGAGGCGGCACATAGACATCACTTTGGGAGAACCAAAATTAGCAGAAATATTCAGGGTAGAAGATTTCTCCTTGTACGGGATAATTTCCTGGAATAAATACTATCTGAAGGGACTGTCTAAATGGTCACTGTACTTTCAGACAACTTGATATCATTTATTCTTATTAATCTGCAAATCAATTTATTTAAAAATTAATTTTAATCAGTTCCACCATGGAAAACAGCCGTCTTTTCTCTTGTGCCCAAGGTTACAATTGCACCCCAACATGCTCTGATGGGATATTTGCGTTCATGTTGAATGTTCACATACATTGTACTACTACCGCAAACTCAACTCTGCTATTCCATGGTTTCAATGTAAGAGGGTGGTGAATGAAATACATATTCCATTAACATCTTAGAATATCGGCAAGTATATATCGCCATCTGCTGCTTGAAAAGGACAAGCAGGAACTGAAGAATAGAGTGTGTGTTTCTTCATTTGAAGAGTTTAGGAAAGATGCCAGGTCATGTGATAAGTGTGGCACAATTGAAGTATCTGGCGGTGGCTCTGCCGAGGCTGGGGGTTGTAGTCGTGTTGTCCCCAACTGGTTCACTCCATGAAAAAGAGGAAATGTCTGTAGGGGTGGTAGGAGGGTGCCGGCTCCCTGGGGTGCTGTAATGTTTACCTCTAGGTTCAGCGTCAGTCCCAATAAAAAAGAGGCAGACTCAGGTTTCTTATTCAATGCCTCCGCTTTATTAATTTTGCAAGCTTCTCCATCTTCCGGGACAGGGCACAGTTTCATTACACAACCACTCCTTCACTGCTCTAACCACCCTGGCTGTCAAATATTCCATCTGCCTCTTGGTTTACCGATCCCTTTCCTGCTGAAACGGGTGCTCTGGCCATGCTGACCTCCCTCTTCCCGGGGAACTTCAGCAACATACTTTTCTGCCAGTCCTAAAACCAGAAGGTGGCCTTCTCTACCTCAGGATCCCACTAGCCCCCACTCCATGTTACTATGCAGCCTCCTGCTTCCTTGTCTCCTTCTCTATACCTAGTCTCCTTCCTTCTCTCCCTTATTCCTGCCTTCCCCTATCTCTCCTAAACTCCCCCTTCCCCCTCCTGCATCAAACTATGGGGACCCTGTGCTCTCTAGTGGTGAGCTGAGTAACTCCACCCCCAACCCACCTTTCTACCATAACTAGAGGCCAGGTGTTGGGTATTTGGCTCCTGTCACCCCCTTACACAGTTATAAACTATAAGACTATGTGCCCACGGGACTATGTACCCGTGGATTTTGCCGGGGAAAACTTGCGGATTTATTTGGATTTTCTAGATAAATCCGCAGGTTTTAGCAAGTACAGACACTCCCCATGTTATCCTATGGGACATGGGGAGTGTCTGTGTCCATGTTGTGGTATGTGCGGCTGTGACGTCCCACAGCCGCACATAACTGCATGTCAATTATTCCTGCGGAAATACCTGCGGAATTCCCGGCCCTCCCCTATGGAGATAGAGGCCGGGACTTCCGCAGGTAAGTCGCATGAATGTCCGCAGATATTTCGCTGGAAGTCCGCAGCTATGTATAGCTGCGGATTCCGGGGAGGTCCTGCGGGAAACCTCCGGACATACCTGCAGATATATCCGCGGGTACAGAGTCTCGTGGGCACATAGCCTTAAGGTATGAGATAAAAAAGGAGGGAAGGAGCTGGCGTCAAGACTTGGAAGGAAGAAGACGTGTGAGCAGCAGAGTGGCCCTATAACCGCCATTACCGTAGATGTACCTGAGAGACCTGATCCCGTAAAAGTCCTGAATTAGGGCACGCTCACACGAGCGTGAAAAACGGACGAATGCAATGCGAGAAAATCTCGCATTGCACTCTGACCAATGTTAGTCAATGAGGGAGAGCAGTTGGTGAGCTTTTCTCGCATTCAGAATCTGGATGCGAGAAAAGTTGCAACATGCTGCGATTTTCTGCTAGAACAACATCCCTCACACCCATTTAAGTGAATGGGTGCAAGGGAAACAACGGACTGCACTTGGATATTATCCCAGTGCAGTGTGATATAGGCACAGGCTGACAATGGAGGAGATGGGGGATTAACCCCTCCCTCTCCTCTGGAGCTCCCGCCCTCAGCTTCACAGCTGTGACCTGATCGCAAGATCGAGTCACAGTTGCATGACACTCGGCTCACGCTCGCAGCAGACTCTGAGTCGGGGATCATTAGCATATCGCATGCCATACGCTAGTGTGAGTCCATCGTTATACTGACTCCAGAAGGAACTCGAATATCAAATACCGACCACCGACTCCAGAAGGAACCTGAAAACCTAGCATGACGGACAATATAGGAGCCTCTGTCCCTCGCTTTCCTACAGTCACATCGCAACAGGTGTATTGTATAAGGATCAGGACACTACATGGTAAAGTCCATAAGTAGGACTAAAACTAAGGGGTACTTTACATGCTGTGACATCGCTAGCAATTGCTAGCAATGTCGAGCAAGAAAGCACCCGCCCCCGTCGTGCATGCGATATCGTGTGATCGCTGCCGTAGCGAACATTATCGCTACGGCAGTGTCACATGCACATACCTGCTCTGCGATGTTGCTGTGACCGGCGAACCGCCTCCTTTCTAAGGGGGCAGTTCGTTCAGCATCACAGCGTCGTCACAGCACCGTCACTAAACCGCCGCCCAATAGAAAAGGAGGGGAGGAGAAGAGCGGCCGGAACATGCTGCCCACCTCCTTCCTTCCTCCTTTTCTGGTGGACGGAGGTAAAGAGATGTTTGTCATTCCAGCGGCCTTACACACAGCGCTGTGTGGTGCCGCAGGAATGACAAACAACATCGTTACTGCAGCAGCAACGATAATTGGGAAGGGACCCCCATGTCACCGATGAACGATTTTGAACGTTTTTGCGACGATTCAAAATCGCTCATAGGTGTCACATGTAACGACATCGCTAATGCGGTCGGATGTGCGTCACAAATTCCGTGACCCCAACCAGATCGCTTTAGGGATCTCGTAGCGTGTAAAGCCACCTTAAGTGTTTAAGATGTTAAAAAAATAAAGAGAAAAGTGTCATGAAAAAATACGATTCGTCTCCCAAAATATAAGTTCTGATACTGGTACACCGTTGGCCTTTAAAAAAAAGAGCAAAATACAAAACTTCTACATTCTAAATTCCAAACCCGTTTGTGGCAGGAAGAGTTTTTGTCCTGTCTTAAGGGAGTAGTGTTAAGTGCTCTTTAATGAAATAAGAAAATTAGACAAGAAGATTTGCTACAAAAAAAATTGCAACATAGTGGTCCAAGAACGGAGATTAAATCAAGTCAACAAATAAATGTGCATTTCTTTTTTTAATGGTAGCCGAGAACACTGGATTAATGAAGACGTCCTGCGAAACAATCGCAGAGTCCAGAAGGCGGCTGTATCAGGAAAGAAAGCGGGATCTAATTTCCTGTAATATGTCTTTCATGCAAATAATAGACTAAAAGCAGAATGTAAAGGCAAATATGAGGCCATCATGTAAATACGGCGCAGCGGATAATTCTTTTCTTGTCATTTGAATAAACAGGTAATAGGATAAATCTATTCCCAAGGGGCTATTTATTGAGCATTAGCCATGGCTCTTTCTTTCCAGATGATTAATTAAGCCAAACACTACGGGGATTAGATATCAAAGGGAATTTGTCATTAGGCTTCAGTGTCGTTCCTGGGAGAACTATTTGTATGTTACCTGATTCTGTACCATTAGGTGGGTATTTTTTTGTAGTTAGTAGAATTGGCCACTTTCACAAACCATTGACTTAGATGGAAGTAATTAATCAGTTTAATCATCCATACGTGGTCTGTAAAGCGCTGCCGAATATGATGGCGCCTTATGAGCAGGCCTTATACATAAATATAATCCAAGTCGAAAAAAAAATGGCTGATGTCACTGATATAATATAATTCTATTAATTCAAAATCTATTAAAAAATAGTTATAGCAAAACAATAAACGAAATGTTGACTCGTTTCGACCCTACAGTCTTAATCGTAACATCAAATTTATTGGATTTTAAATATAGGAAATTATATTTTATCAGAGACATCAGCCCTTTTTTTAAGTTGGACTACATTTGCTTGCATTGGTTGATAGGTGTGCTGAAATTCTGAACAGATATTGTAATTTTCCAGGATGAGAAGAATATGACCGCACCAAAGCTGCTTTTTCCGGGAAATCTTTATTCCATGACCAAAAGGTGCACCAGGTGGACCCATAGAAGCCTAGTTACAGGCGAAACGGCAGTCGTCCGCAGCGAGGGGCCTCATCCAGGTCTTCTCCTGCCCGATTATATCTTGCACCTTTTGATCATGGAATAAAGATTTACCGGAAAAAAGCAGCTTTGGTGCGGTCATATTCGCCTCATCCTGGATCATTGGGACTTTCTGCTCCTGTTTGACCTGCACGCTGATCCGGATTCCATATTAATAGCTGGTACTGTGTTTCCTTACCTATGGGTGAGCCCACGTGGTAACAGGTATGCACGTGTAGTGCAGGACTTTGCTCTTCTCGAATATATATATTGTAATTTTGCACAAAACTCACCGAATGGCATCAGACGGTGTTCACATTACAATTCTTGACACTTCACACTATGGTTTCTTTGGTGCTTCTGAGTTACACAGGCAGGCTCGGGCATCGACCAGCTGTATGCTCATTCATGATCAAGCTAACAAGAGTTAACCTCTGCTAGCCTGTTTGTTACTTTTTGGGATCACATGTTGTTGGCAGCCAATCACAGTGACTCCCTTCCTATTTAATGTGGTGGAATCTGTCCTCTAACGCCAACTATAGTTTATTGCTGTGTTGGTCTGTGAGTTATTGTGTCCCAGTCCTGCTGGTGATTGTGTTGCTTTGTGCTTGGAGTTGTTGTGGAGATCTCCCATTGTCTTGTTGTTTTCTCCCTGTTCTTATTTTCCTCCCTGCTCTTATTGTCTTAAACCTTTATGGCCTGCAACACACATCCGTGCCGCCGGTACGTGTTTGGGACTTTTTGACACGTACCGGCGGCACAAACACATGTGCACCAATGTTAGCCAATGGTAACAGGCACACACGTATAGCCACACGGAACGTGTGTCCGTGTGGTTTGTACGTGTGTGCGTTTTTTAACACGGATGACATGTCCGTGTTTCACCGGCATCACGCAGACACGGACCCGCTAAAGTCAATGGGTCCGTGTCTGCACGTACGTGACACGGACGTGTGTTTTCCGTCCGGTCCGTGTGTTGTTTTTTTTTTAAAAAAAAAAATGGTGAAACGCCTCAAGACACACGGACTGCATACGGACTGCACACGGACATGAAATGTACGTATCTCACACATAAACGGACATTCAACACGCACGCACGGCAAGCATACACCATCACACTGATGTCACACGTGCCTGAGAAACGGACATCCAAAACGGAACACGGACCCGAAAAACGGACTGCAAGACACGCACGTGTTTTTTGCGGACGTGTGTTTCAGGCCTATGTCTGTGTGTGCCGAGTATTTCTACTTTTTAGGTTTTTTTTAACCTTTCTTTTAATTTGCGTGTTTTAATTTATTTCACAAACTTGTTTTTGTTTTATTTGCCAATGTGGAGGTTTTTTTTCAGATGTTTCCAGACAATTCTTCAAGTTTGACTATTTTAATTGGTACAGAGACGTCTGCCTAAAGATATCAAAAACCCAAACATATCCATAATGTAGCCCTGGTGTCCCTGCACCCCTCGCTTCTTCCCCTGGAGTGACACGCACTTACTGCTGCGGCCAGCTCTCACCACACTACCTGGTGTCCCCGCGCTCCTTCACATGGGTGCTCCCTGCTTCCTCCTTCCGGGGCCTGTGCATGTGGCATAGGGCCTCCAAGAGTGTTCCTAGGGTGCGCACATGCGCACCGCTGCCCTTCTCTTAAAGAGCCAGCGCACCATTTTCTGGAAGTGTTTCTCAGACTATTGCTGAGAGTCACTGGATACTTAAGGCACTCTCCAACTAGGGGAGGTGCCTGATCAATGTGTTCAGTTAGTTAGTGGTACTGTGCCCTAGCTAGTTGTTATGTCCCCTTGTCAGCTGGGCTTTCGTTACAGTGTATAGTGCCCTTTTCTGTCTCTCGGTTCTGTCAGTTCCCTGGGTCAATCTACCCTGGCCATGCCACCAGCCTCAGCTCCCCCGAAGGTCCTTGATATACTAGAGACTGTGCCCGTCCGTCCCGACCATGCCCCCAGTCCCTGCTACCCCGGAGGTCCCTGCTATACTAGAAACTATGTCCGTCCTCCTCGGCCATGCCACCAGCCTCAACTCCCCCAAAGGTCCTTGCAATACTAGAGACTGTGCCCGTCCACCGCGGCCATGCCACCAGCCCCTGCTACCCTGGAGGTCCCTGCTATACTAGAGACTATGTCCGTCCTCTTCGGCTGTGCCACCAGCCTCAGCTACCCCGGAGGCCCTGTCGACCCCAGCCATGCCACCTGCCTAATTTACCACAGAGGTCCTTGCTATACTAGTGACTGTGCCCACTTGTCACCATGTCCGTCCCTGCCCTGGGAGTGGCACCTGGCGTATGCCTCACGGTGAGTGCTTAGTCATGCCTCTCCCACTCAGGGCAAGCTCGGGGCCCTTCTGTGGTCTATTAGGTCCACTCCTGCTTGCCGCTTTACCATCACCGTTACACATAATGGTGGCAGATCATATGTATTATACAAACATTAAAGGAGGGAAGAATGAAATAAAATAAAAAGTGTCACAACAACATACTGAATGTAAAATGGAGGAACTGTAAAAAACAGTTCCCTGTGTGATTAAGGTTTTTTGTAATTTTGCAAGGTATGCAGTACTACAGCTTATCCTGTAGGTGGCACTATTACTATTAATATTACTAGTGGATTATAATATCAAATTAAAACCACAGAATCAAAAATGTATCATTGTTACACAACCCCAACACATTCTGCACGGGTGTACAGAAATGATCATCTCAGTCACCAATGGATCTCACAATCTAATTTCCCTATTTCGGACATACATGCACTAAGGCCGATTTCTTGGGAAGCCAATTTACCAACCAATTTGTCTTTGCTGTGCTGGAAGAAACACTTGCAAGTACGAGAACATCCAAACACCATGCAAATGTCCCTGGTTTCATTTTTTTCCTTTAACAAAGAAAACTCTTTCCAAAAATTAGTAAAATATCAAATAATAAAACATTTTTGCTTCTAGTAATTTTTTATTGTGTTTTTAAAATGTTTTGAGTTGCTCTAGAAACCTTCCACAAGGAGAGCTAGGGAAAAAGAAAAAGGAAGGCAGTGTTATCTGTGCTTACAACATTGACAAAAGAAGTATAGCGGCAGTACTATCTGTGCCTACATGATATACAGGGAGTAATAGGGAGGTAGTACTATTTGTGCCTACTGTATATGATGTACAGTGAGTAATAAGGAGGTAGTACTATCTGTGCCTACATGATCTACAGTGAGAAATAGGGAGCTAGTACTATCTGTGTTTACACGATATATAGGGAGAAATAGGGCTGTATTACTATCTGTGTTTACATGATAAATAGGGAAGAATAGGGAGGTAGTACTATCTGTGCTTTCATGATATAAAAGTAGAAATAGGGAGGTATTACTATCTGTGCCTACATGATATACAGGGAAAAATAGGGAGGTAGTACTATCTGTTCCTATACTATACTGTAAGCTAAGGAATGTACTACTGTGGCGCCCTGGACAAGCCAGGGGCCACAGAGAACAACACCCACACACCCCACACTCCCGGTCAGGCACACCGAAGTCAGACTAAAACCCTTGTTGCCTTCCTCTAGGGGCTGATGTTCACACCAGGGGGTGGGCCAGGCGGTTGGCCCCGCCCACCGAGGAGTTCACAGTCCTGGAGGCAGGAAACTGTAGTCAGTTCAGCTCAGGCAGAGCTTGAGTGCAGAGCAGAGTTAAGTGCAGCGAGTAAAAGTGTGCTGAGCTACTGCAGGTGTCTGGGTTGGAGCCCGGGCACGTCCAGCAAGGTTGGCAGACGGTGGTGACCGTCTGCAGGAGTGGCCTATCGGAGTTTACCGTAAGGACCGTGGATGGGCGGTGGCCCGGTGGTACCGGACCGGTACGCAAAGAGAAGCCAGCACCATCTGGCAGGGGCTTACGGACCCCGGCAAGGCTAGGAGTCGCCGTGAATTTGCCAAATTCGATAGCGAAGGGAACCTCCTGGGTTTCCCAGCAGCCAAGTCCCGACAGAAGGCAACCGTCCAACCAAGAGAGGGAGACACCGCCACCGCCAAGGCAACCGTTTCTCAGGGCCAGAGCCTGCGGGCAAAAGGGGCTCCTCCGGCTCATATCCAAGCTGGGGAGCGGGTTACTGGTGGGAATGCATTGGAACCGTTTACAGTACATAGGTGCAGGGAAAGGTAGTCACCATCAACCTGCCGGGAGAAACAACACCGCAGCCGTCTGTGGGACCCATCCATCCAGCCGTGTGTTTTACCGAGAACTGTGTCCTCATCATTGGCTGAGTGAGTACCACCGTGTCATGCGGCATAGCGCTGCCCCCGCGACCCTGCACCTCGCCAGGCCCCGTAGCCCGCCTGCCATCCATCCCTACCCCATCACCAGGCCCCGGGACAACCAACCCCCTACCCATGGAGGGGAGAACTAACATCCAGGCTGCTCCCTGTCATCGCTCCCGGGAACCCCGTCCAGAGCAGCGGTGGTGACACCAATCGCACCACAACCGTGGGTGGCGTCACGGACAATATCAAATCCCCCACAATCAATCCCCCTCTTTTCACTCACGGGCGAGGAACGCCGCTCGAGTCCTCGGGATCCGGCCCACCGCTCGAGCCACCACCGAGCAGCAGCAGCAACCGGACCAGAGCAGTGGGAGAGCGCAGCGTCCCCTCCTCCACCCGCGACAACTTGGCGTCACGAACAGGATCCTACCGTTCTACCAACTGGTGGAAGTGCGCCTTGCGTGACCGCCGGAGGTGTCCGGACGAAAATTTGGAGAAGCCGCCATCTTGGGCGCGAAAAATTCCCACTCGAGCGTCTCCTCGAGTAGTGGAGGCGCGAAGGCCAAAACCCCGCCCCTGTAGAGGAGGAGCCGGAAAGAGACTAAGGGGGACTGATGGCGTCTGGCCGCATGTAGCGCGCGGCTATAAAAGCAGAGACGACGGGACTCTGCAGCGATACTGGGTTCCTGGAAGACTTCATTGCCAAGATGCACAGTCCAACTACCAACGAGGACGCTCCCGCACCTGGCACGGCGATGTGGCTGAGAGACCGGACTGCCCCGCTGAATAACCGTCTGCAAGCCCACATGCAGCTCCTCCTGGAGGAGTGGCAGACCGACATGGCGGACGTGGTGGCTGCTATGCGGAGACGCGAGGTGGAAGAGGATTTGGAGGAGCGGGTAAGAGACCCACGCCCCTGTATTCCCGAGGGATCAGCCACCGCGGCTGAGGAGCCCGGCCTGCACCCGCTCACCCTGCCTCCCTCCCCGCTACCCGTGTTAGCTGCTGCCGCCCCGCCACTAGGCCCGCTACCTGTCCAACTGGTAGCGATACCCTGCCAACCCGCCCCGGCGGACCAACCGGCTGCAGAAGCTCAGGACCCCCCTGAACCGCTCCCGTGGGAGCCGCTGAGACCGCGGCCCCTTAATGAAAATGTGCCAGAAGTCCCGGCAGTGATTGCGCCAGACCCCAAGCCCGGGACCGTGGCATGGATGAAGGCCCGAGTGATGGAGTTCCACCAATGCCAGCAAAGTCAGATATACCGCATGATGGAGCAGTGGACCAATGAAGTGGAAACGCTGGTTGCAACTGCCCCAATGTATGGGAGGGGCACAGATGGGACGGAGCCAACTGGTAACCCACGTCCCCATGTCCTACCTGGACCGGCCACTGCGGCTGGGGGGCCCGGTCCTATCACGGCCCTCACGTCGTCCCTGCCGTTACTCATGGGGCACCTCAGTGTTGACCAACCCGATCTGCTGCCTCGTGCTACTACAGCTGACTCTGATGTGCTGGATATTGGAAGCCAGGAGGCTACGGCAGCTGGCGGCAACCTGCCTGACGCAGAGACAAGCGATAGTGACTCCAGTAACTCCAGCTCCGGTGCTGAGCCCACCCCTGAAAGTGTGGAGGCAAGTGAGCGTCTCCGTTGTGTGGGGGAACCGGTAGTTTATTACACCGCACGCAGTGGTGGAAACGGATACCGGGCACCCCTTTCACAGCAGGCCTGTCACTGCATGTTTGATATGCTGGTGGTGGAGGATGAAGCCGGCTCAGAAGAATCGGAGTAAGGTCAGCGGAGCTCCGCTGCAAGTTGTTCCCCGTTGGGACAACCAGTGTTTAAAGTATCGTTTTGAAAGTTTGAAAGAATGATAAGAATAATCAACCGAGATGTCACCTGATTGTCAGCCTGATTTGCACCGGTCGTTGCCGGCAACTGGTCCCCGTTGGGACCCCCTTTTCAAATTATGCGTAGAAACTACTACGAACAGGCCCGAGAACTAGTAGGGCAACCACAAACTTGTGGCATGTAAATAATAATGTTGTTGTGGCTTTCACCGTGACCGCCTCTGGAGAGGCAGATTGGAGGAAGGGCCCGCAGTGGAGCAGGCTGGGGCCCAGCCACCACCGGAACCGGTGGCGATCCTCTGGGGGTTTCAGGGGTTCCCCATGGATGTGGGTCCCCTGAAAAGGACAGAACCCGCTCGGGTAACTTGTGCTGGACTGGGGTCAAGGGGTGCTGCCTGTTTGCTTAGGATCAGCATCAGGGCCAGGTTACTTGAGTGGGAGAGAGCGGAAGCCGTTACCGTTTGCAACGTTTAAAGTAAGAGTACCTCCCGATGTGGGAAGATGTTATTTTACTTGTAATGTGTTACCGTTTTTCTATTTTTCAGTTGTGAAAATAAAACCGGTGATTGACGGGCAGCCCGCGGACGGTCTGCATTTAACTAAGGGGGAATGTGGCGCCCTGGACAAGCCAGGGGCCACAGAGAACAACACCCACACACCCCACACTCCCGGTCAGGCACACCGAAGTCAGACTAAAACCCTTGTTGCCTTCCTCTAGGGGCTGATGTTCACACCAGGGGGGTGGGCCAGGCGGTTGGCCCCGCCCACCGAGGAGTTCACAGTCCTGGAGGCAGGAAACTGTAGTCAGTTTAGCTCAGGCAGAGCTTGAGTGCAGAGCAGAGTTAAGTGCAGCGAGTAAAAGTGTGCTGAGCTACTGCAGGTGTCCGGGTTGGAGCCCGGGCACGTCCAGCAAAGTTGGCAGACGGTGGTGACCGTCTGCAGGAGTGGCCTATCGGAGTTTACCGTAAGGACCGTGGACGGGCGGTGGCCCGGCGGTACCGGACCGGTACGCAAAGAGAAGCCAGCACCATCTGGCAGGGGCTTACGGACCCCGGCAAGGCTAGGAGTCGCCGTGAATTTGCCAAATTCGTTAGCGAAGGGAACCTCCTGGGTTTCCCAGCAGGCAAGTCCCGACAGAAGGCAACAGTCCAACCAAGAGAGGGAGACACCGCCACCGCCAAGGCAACCGTTTCTCAGGGCCAGAGCCTGCGGGCAAAAGGGGCTCCTCCGGCTCATATCCAAGCTGGGGAGCGGGTTACCGGTGGGAACCCATTGGAACCGTTTACAGTACATAGGTGCAGGGAAAGGCAGTCACCATCAATCTGCCGGGAGAAACAACTCCGCAACCGTCTGTGGGACCCATCCATCCAGCCGTGTGTTTTACCGAGAACTGTGTCCTCATCATTGGCTGAGTGAGTACCACCGTGCCGTGCGGCACAGCGCTGCCCCCGCAACCCTGCACCTTGCCAGGCCCCGTAGCCCGCCTGCCATCCATCCCTACCCCATCACCGGGCCCCGGGACAACCAACCCCCTACCCACGGAGGGGAGAACTAACATCCAGTCTGCTCCCTGTCATCGCTCCCGGGAACCCCGTCCAGAGCAGCGGTGGTGTCACCAATCTCACCACAATCGTGGGTGGCGTCACGGACAATATCAAATCCCCCACAATCAATCCCCCCCTTTTCACTCACGGGCGAGGAATGCTGCTCGAGTCCCCGGAATCCGGCCCACCACTCGAGCCACCACCGAGCAGCAGCAGCAGCCGGACCCGAGCAGTGGGAGAGCGCAGTGTCCCCTCCTCCACCCGCGACACTACTACCTCAAGCAATTTAAGCATCATGTTACATACACAATTTACAGTAGTAATAATGGCCTGACATTGGACCGCGACTTCAGGACTGACCGCAGGCCTCCTGCCACAAACTCAATAGGCTCATGGCAATGTTTAGGAGGGAGGCCGTTGAGCTTGAGTCAGGAGACCTATGGTCAGTCCTGGAATCATGGTCTCTACTTGGACCTAGATATATTGATGTCTAAATTTGGCCTTAAAGGGATTGTCCATTACTGTATAGAACCCCTTCTTAAATTCTAAAGTACCCCAGATAAAATTTTAAAAAAAGCACATACTGCAGAAAAGTGCCTTCCATTGATATTGGCACGGTGACTCCCAACGTTCACGTCATAATGATATTTCACATGAGCCCTGAAGCTTATCAGCAGCTGCTGGTGGGCTGCAGCTTTCCGTCAGACACAGTTCCATCTGACAGATCTGTTAACCCTAGAACGCGCAACCATAGAAATCTACCATAGAAAACAAGTAACCTAGCAGGCCTGCGAGGCCCCAGGTATGCGTTCTAGGGTTAAGGTTGCCGGAAGTTGTACAGCTAACATTGCTGGAACTGAACCGGTCCATGAGTTGAATTTGTGGGTTTTTTTTAAAAAATTTTATCTGATGCAAATAAGCATTTAAAGAGGAACTGTCACTTGTTTAAAAAAAAATGTATATAAAAACAGATGTGGTTCTGTACCACCGCGTTATACCTTGAAATGGTGTAGGGAAGGAGTAGGTAATGCTCAGGTCTTTATCCAATAGCAGATTGGTCACGTGGAGGAGCGCGGCAATGAAGCAGTACAGGCAAGGAGAGCAGTTTGATGGTGTTTACTCACTGGTTCGACGCCCTGAGACGCACTGGATTCCGGGTGCGCCCTTATCCTAATGGCTGTGCCTGCCAACCTGGTGCCACTCAGTACCTGTGCACTCCTGTGTTTGTGGGTCCTCCCCGGCGTGGAGCACTTGGAGGTCCTCCTGGTGTCTGGGTCCTGCCGCAGGCAGCTTTGGACTATTTAAGGGAATATGTCCAGGTTCCCTCTTTGCTGCTGATGCCTCGGACGTTAATGGTGGCAGATAAGTCCTGGAAACCCACCCGCCTGGCAGAGTTAAATGAGGGTTTGAAGTCCGTGTCTGTTCTGGGATCTGCAACCCGTGCGTTCAAAGTACTGTGAGCCCTGGATGTCCACCCCACAGGATCCCTTTGTTCATGGAGCTTGTGTACCGCCCCGCGCTAGGCTGCAGCCGAGCCGCTCGGGTCCGGGCTCTTTGGTGGGTGGCTCGAGCATCTCCGGACCCGGGGTCACTTCGCTCTGAAAGGGTGCTGGCGCTACTT
Organism: Anomaloglossus baeobatrachus; assembly: GCF_048569485.1. Lineage (NCBI taxonomy): Eukaryota > Metazoa > Chordata > Amphibia > Anura > Aromobatidae > Anomaloglossus > Anomaloglossus baeobatrachus. The sequence goes on along the minus strand of NC_134354.1, from coordinate 751,949,267 downwards.
AGGGGGGTGTTAAGTAGGTGCACGGCCGGAGCCGTGTTTAAGTTCATGACGCCACCCATGGGTTGTGGTGAAGGTGGACACCACCGCTGCGGTTGCTGGGCACCCGGGGCAGATGGTGATGCGGCAAGGTGTTAACCCCTTCGTGGGCAGGGGTGGTGGCCCTGGGACCCATTGGGGAGAGCTGGGTGGTGCAGGGCGATGTGCGCGGCTGGAGGGCACTGTTGTTCCCACTGTTATTGACACACACAAGTCACTGGTAAACCAAGTTGATGGTGGTCGGTGCCCGCAGCTGGCTGCGGTCAGGTCCCCCACCCGGATGGTGGTCTCTGCCTTTCTCCTGCACCGTGTTATGTAGATGTAGACTTCCTGCGCTTCAGCGACAGGAGTCCGCTCCCCGGATGTGTATATGTCGGGAGAGCCTGTTTGCCTGCAGACGCTGGCCCATGGGATCTTCTGCCTGTGCGGTGGCTTTCTATCCCCCTCGGTGGGCTGTTGTCTTCAGTTGGGACTTGGGTGGGAAAGGATCTATAGTCCAGACCGCAATCAGTGAATTAACTCAGTCCAGTGGATTCTGGACCTCGTTTCAGGGTCTGAGTACCCCCTGTGTGCTCCGGTTTCCGAGTCGGTTCCCCGGGTCGATACCGGTGGGCGACTACCCTGTCCCGGTCCCCCACGGTTCCACCGAGCCATCTTCCCGACTCCTGCAGGCAGAGGCCTCCGCTTGCCTCCTAGCCAAAGGTGCCCGGGCTCCAACCCTGGCACTTGTCAGTCTGTTACAGGCCTGTCACACAGGCCTGACCTCCTCTACTCCACTCTCAAACTCCTAACTACTAACTAACTGTCATTTCCTGCCTCAGGTTCTCTGAACTTCTCGGTGGGCGTGCCAACCTCCTGGCTCTGCCCCCCTGATGTGTCCATCAAGCACTTAGGAAGGTGACTAGGGTTTTTGTGGTTGGTTGATAACTCCTTTTTAGGGGACAGGTGTAGTGCGGGGGTCTACCTGTGACTACCTAGCTAGTCCAAGGCATCACACTTGCTCTCTCACTCCGCAGCTACTTTCCTCCTCTGAGTGGCTGTTCTTACTACTCAGATATTTGCAGTCTCTTTTACTACCACTCCGGTGACTTTCTTACTCCTCACTTTCCTTTCTGTGTCTCAAGAGTCTCTGGTCTGTCTTGACACCCTTCCTCTTTCACTGTCTACTCCAGACTGACTGCTCACTAACACTTCCCAGGTCACTGTCTCCTCCCCAGGTCTGGTCTCTTCCTCCCAGTTGGCTGCCTGTTATCTCACAGTGCCCAGCCCTGTCATCTGACTAGGTGAGGCACCCCGTCGGGTACAACGAGTGTAGATGTCCTGGTATGCTAGTTTGTGTGTATTGGCTGGCACAGTTATGTTGGACTTGGGATGTTACCTTAATTTTTACCTTATTTTTGTGACACCTGGTTACCGCAGGGGCATCACAATAACCTGTGATCACTAGGTCCTACATAGAGCTCAATGAGCGCTGTATAAATGGCAACATAGAAGACAGAAACCATTATAAAATGCTTCTGTCTTCTCCTCGGCTGCGGTTAAATTTCAGGAGCTTTAATTTGCAATAGCTCAGGGTTAAAGGCTAGAACTGAGTAGTGATATAAATCTATGGCACATGGTTGTTATAGGGTTAATATTTCTTTTTTTTATACCGATGCTACTGCAGTGTTGAGATATTTTTGCAATTGTACTCGAAGACATTCATTCTCGTACAGTCACAATCTGGCTTTAAGAATCAATAAATCCCTTACCAGTCGAGAGAACCAGAGAACGCTGCGCAGAAAACATAAAAGGAATATTTGAGAAGAACATTATTAACATGCAAAGTCTATTCATCTCCACCAGAGATCAATCTCGGCGTATAGAAATACCGCACCGCTGAAATGACATTATAATTTGGGTGCTATGAAATCCTTCTATTGCGGGATTTGTCCTAGATTGCTTTGTGGTGTTTGTGCATCACACAACGAATTTAGAAAGTCTATAAAATACTGCAGGCAATACGTGTTATTCAATTACCAGTAAATAAGATGAGCCAGAAAAGCTGACAAAAATATTCTTGGCAAATAGAATTATAATACGTTTAATCAAGTGCATGTGTTTAAATTATGCTCCGTGCACGGCCCGAGATATAATCCAACTAAACAGCCGCCCCCAAGTGATAAATTATTGCATATTTCCTCTACATCTCTAGATAATAATTTGTGGTTGATTTTTTTTTTTGTTTCTTTTGCTCTATGGATTTATTCTTAAATTAAACATTTATATATACAAATTACAGCATAGTAAAAAAAAAAAAAAAAAAAAAAAAGAGTTCCAGTACTACGATATTGATAGTCTACTCGTCAGTAGGCTACTGCACAGTGTACGGTGCTTTGGTGCTTTACAGCTCCATGTACTGTGGACATCTGGTGGCCAAAAAAGTGTGAAACAACTGAAAATATGTCTTATATTCTAGGTTCTTCAAAGTAGCCACCTTTTGCTTTCATTACTGCTTTGCACACTCTTGGCATTCTCTTGATGAGCTTCAAGAGGTAGTCACCAGAAATGGTCTTCCAACAGTCTTGAAGGAGTTCCCAGAGATGCTTAGTGTGCCGCACCCGTGCCAGGAGCCGTGCTGCTCGGATCCGGATCTGCGGTATGGCTCGAGGGACTCTACCGGACCCGGGGGTCACGTGGACACTTCGAATAAAAAGGGGGGGACGTATTTGTACGGGGGTTGTTGAAAACTGTGACGCCACCCACGGTGTGTGGTGAGATGTAGCACCACCGCTGCTGTTGTGGGGCTCCCAGAGGCGATGGACTAGCAGCTGGATGTTAACCCCTCCATGGGCAGGGATGGATGCCCCGGGGCCCAATGTCTCTGTGCAGGGGATGATAACGGTAGGGGCCGGCACACCCGGTCAGGCCGGGAAAGTTACTCACTGTGGAATCAATCACACAAGTCTTTTGGTAAACCAAGGTGATGGTAGCCGGCTGCCGCAGACGGGTGTATCTGGTCCCACACCCAGGCTGATGGTCACTGCCCCTTGCCTCTGCACTTTGTGTTTTTCTTGTGTAGACTTCCCGGTGTGTAACTCAGGAGTCCGCTCCCGGTCCTATGGTTGGGAGCCGTGCCCCTCAGACGCTGACCCGTGGGATCTACCAGGCCCTGGCGGATGCCCTATCCCTCTCTGTGGGTGGTTGTCTACTTTTCGTGACTTAGGTTGGGACAGGACCTGGAATCCTGCGCTCAATTGGTTAATTAGCTAGGTCGTCGGTGCCGGTCCTGGCTTCAGGGTCCGAGTACCGCCTTTTGTGCACGGTTTCTATGTCTGTTCTCCGTTGTCGGTACCGGCGGGCTACAACCCTGCCCCGGTCCACCACGGATCTGCCGAGCTGTCTTCCCGTCTCCTGCTGGCGGTGACCTCCGTCTGCCACCAAGCCAATGTGTCAGGGCTCCGACCCTGACACCCGTCAGCTTCTCCTCCTCACTCCTCTCAACTTGAGCTCTAAACTTGAACTACTGCTTTTCCCGCCCCTAGGTGGGCGTTTTCCTTCCGCCTGGTCCCGCCCACTGGTGTGTCTGTCCTTCCCTGAGGGGGGTGACTAGGGTTTTGTCGGCTGCTTTAACCCTGTGTGGGAGCGGTGTTGTGCGGGGGCCTACACTGTGTGACTACCTGGTTTTGCCAGGGCATGACACTTAGCACTTGTTGGCCCTTTTGCCTCCTCTCTGCGGTCCAGCTCACCCCAAACCATCTCGATTGGGTTCAGGCCTGGTGACTGTGGAGACCAGGTCATCTGGCGTAGCACCCCATCACTCTCCTTCTTTATCAAATAGCCCTTACACAGCCTAGAGGTGTGTTTGGGGTCATTATCCTGTTGAAATATAAATGATGGTCCAACTAAATGAAAACTGGATGGAATAGGACGCCGCTGCAAGATGCTGTGGTAGCCATGTTGGTTCAGTATGCCTTCAATTTTGAATAAATCCCTAACAGTGTCACCAGCAAAGCACCCCCACACCATCACACCACCTCCTCCATGCTTCACGGTGGGGACCAGGTATGTAGAGTCCATCTGTTGACCTTTTCTGCGTCACACAAAGACACGGTGGTTGGATCCAAAGATCTCAAATTTGGACTCCTCAGACCAAAGGACAGATTTCCACTGATCTAATGTCCATTCCTTGTGTTCTTTAGCCAAAACAAGTCTCTTCTGCTTGTTGCCTGTCCTTAGCAGTGGTTTCCTAGCAGCTATTTTACCATAAAGGCTGCTGCACAAACTCTCCTCTTAACAGTTGTTCTAGAGATGAGAGGGTGTAATATAATATATAAAGCTGAGTGTATGACTATGTATATATGTGTGTGTGTGTGTGTGTGTGTGTGTGTCCGCTAAAGGAATCAGCACCGTCGCATTTACAATCACGAAATTTTGCACAGACACCCCATAGGACACAGGGAATGTCATTGACTATGTTTGGGTGGGAAAATTTAACCCTGCGCTTTACAGTTACTCTCTTAAAATCCTGCCTCCATTAAACTGAGTGGAGATGGGAGCTATAGGTTATCAATAGCAACTGTCAGTGGTTGCTATAGGAACAAAATAAACTGTTAGTATAAGAAGCTTATGTGTGAGGTAATATGATGTCGGTGGGGAGACAGATAGAGAGAGACAGAAAAAGACAGAGACAGACAGACACAGACAGAGACAGATAGGGAAAGAGACAGACGGGCAAAGAGACAGACGGGCAAAGAGACAGATGGGGAAAGAGAGACGGGCAGAGAGAGAAACGGGGAAAGGCCAGTTTCACACATTCTTCTTTTTGCCGGTTTCGCGGATCCGGCGCGCTCCCGTACAGTGAATACAGTACAATGACAGCGCTGTAACTTCCGGGTCACATGCGCCGGTCACATGACAGCACGTGACCGGCGCTTGTTGCGCTGTCATTGTACTGTATTCACTCTACAAGAGCGCGCCGGATCCGCGAAACCGGCAAAAAGAAGGATGTGTGAAACTGGCCAAAGAGAGAGACAGAAAGACACACACAGACAGACACAGAGATAGATAGAGACAGACAGATACAGAGATGGAGACAGATAGACTGATACAAATACAGGCAGAGAGATAGAAACAGACAGACAAGGAAAGAGACAGACAGAGAGACAGACAGACAGCGACACACAGACAGAGACTGGGAGAGAGAAAAAAAAAAAGTTACTATCCCGGGTACTACAGCTAGTATATATATATACATATATATATATATATATATATATATATATACATACACCGTATTTTTCGTTATATAAGACGCACCCCAAATTTAGAGGAGGAAAATAGGAAAAAAATATTTTAATGTTAAAATGAGGGTCTGTCTTATAATCCTAGTGTGTCTTAATCCTAATGCTCACCCGGGGGGAGCAACAGTGGTGAAGTGGCTCAGGAAGGTCACAGGAAGCAGAGTCAGCAAAGCTGCGGGCTCTGAGCAGAGGTGTTGCGGCTGAGGAAGGTCGGCGATACTGTGGGCTCTGGGATGTAGCGGCCGTGCGACATTGAATCCTCCAGATATGGCTTACCAAGGTGGCATTGATGGAGAGTGGTCACAGGGGGCAGAGTCACAGGAGGTGCTTGGGGATGTCATGGCGGGCGGCATTGATCTGCGGGCTGCAGAGGTGTCACAGGACGGGGTGTCTCGGTGGCACATGCATTGATCTGACTGCCGGCTTCATTGAATTGTCCACAGTTGACAAGATGGACTTCAAGAAAAGGGCCACGGAGCCGGCATGTGCGCAGATAGGACTTTTCTTGAAGTTCATCGCATCAGTTTGCGCACGTACTGCCTCCGCAGCCATTTTCTTGAAGTACAACGCGTGAACTGCAGGCGATTCAATGGAGCTGGCAGTCAGCTCAATGCACCCATCACTGACACACCCCGTCCTGTGACACCCTTGCAGCCAGTCCACCTGCCAATATATGCTGCCTGCCGTGACACTCCCGAATGCATCCTGTGACCCTGTCTCCGATGACCCCGCTCCACCACCGCCGCCCCCTCTATTTTATAAGACACACCCCCATTTTACCCCAGTTTTGGGTGGGGAAGTGCATCTTACAAAGTGAAAAATACAGTGTGTGTATATATATATATATATATATATATATCTCGTGGTAGATTCACTGTCTCAACTGCAAGAGGAGATAGATGCAGGAACACCTCACGGGTCGAATTTCACCTGGTTTATTAACTTCAGCCACAAGCTATTCACAGAAAGACAGAATTGCTTCCTCCAACACAGGAAAATACAGAACAGAACGAGTGTCCAGAGGCCTGGCTTTTACCTCTGGGACCACATCCCGAGGTGGAGATATGGTGAACAGCCATCCCACCCATCTCTTTAGCTGTCCACAACAAACCCAGCCCAGGTAATACAAATTAACCCTCTCAGCACCTAATATGCTGGAGTACTACATCCGGGTTTACATCACTGATTTCAGTAGTCTCAGCGACACATATCTCCCCTCGTGCACATCACCAGTGATCACATCACAATATATATATATGTATAATAGTCATTCACTAATGTAACGTCATGAATTCCACAGCACTTTACATACATTGGCAACACTGTCCCCATTGGAGCTCACAATTTAAGGTCCCTATCAGGCTATGTGCGCACGTCGCGTAAAAACATGCAGTTACGCTGCGCTTTGTAGCGCAGCGTAACTGCATGCGTCCTGCGTCCCCTGCACAGTCTATGGAGACTGTGCAGGGGCCGTGCGCACGTGGCGTCTCAGAGCGCAGCGCTTCGGCTACTGCCGAAGCGCTGCGCAAAAAGAAGTGACATGTCACTTCTTTCCTGCGCTTTGCCGGCAGCTCCTGCTCTGTCTATGGGAGGAGCTGCAGGCAGAGCGCATAGAATCGGCGCTCACTACGGACATTTCTGCAGCGATCTAAAGCGCACATGTGCTCTTCAGATCGCTGCAGAAATTTCTGCAGGGCTTGTACGCAACGTGCGCACATAGCCTTAGTATGTTTTTGGAGGGTGGGAGGAATCCCACACAAACACAGGGAAAACAAACTCTTTGCAGATGTTGTCCTTGGTGGGATTTGCACCCAGAACCCCTGCACTGTCAGACTACAGTACTAACCATTGAGCCACTGTGATTATCTATCAGTGTTGTAGTCCTGGATAACACTTTTAATGGCACAGGTGAAACTTCACGCTCCCGGGCTCCAAAAAGTAAAAACAGTTACAGACCTGTATAATACTAGTGACTTTAGGCTTTGGAAGAACATGGTGTTGTGTGTGTGTGTGTGTGTGTGTGTGTGTGTGTGAACTTTTTCCTAGGACCATTGCCTCTGCCATGAGATATAGATGTGTCAGGCATGGTTCTTTTTTACATTAGCCTGACTGGTACTTGTGGTCTTGTCGCGGGCGGAGGAGGGGACGCCGCGCTCTCCCACTGCTCGGGTCCGGCTGCCGCGGCTGCTGCGGCCTGCCGCTGCTCGGTGGCTCGAGCGATGGGCCGGATCCCGGGGACTCTAGCGGCGCTCCTCGCCCGTGAGTGAAAGGGGATTTGGGTGTGGGGATTGGTTATTGTCCGTGACGCCACCCACGGTTGTGGTAATTTGTTGACACCACCACTGCTCTGTATGGGGATCCCGGGAAGGATGGTATGGAGCAGCCAGTTGTTCTGTTGCCCCTCCGTGGGTAGGGGTTGGTGATCCCGGGGCCCAGTGATTATGTGGGTGATGCAGGGCTTGGTGGGCGCAGGGACGCGGGGGCAGCGCTGTGCCTTGCGGCACTGTGGTACTCACTCAGCCTGAGACGTTGACACAGTTTTTGGTAAAACACGGCTGGAAAGACGGTTCCCACGGACAGCTGCACTTGCTTTCCCCAGTAGGTGACGGTGACGGTCCCTCTGTCCTGCACCTAAGTTGATGATGGTTGCGATGGGTTCCCACCGGTAACCCGCTCCCCGGCTTGGATATGGGCCGGAGGAGCCCTACTTTGCCCGCAGGCGCTGGCCCTGAGAAACTGGTGCCCTGGCGGTGGCGGTGTCTCTCCGTAACGGTCGGACTGTTGCCTTCAATCGGGACTTGGTTGTTTGGAGACAGACGTCCCCTTCACTGACGGATTTGGCAAATTATGGCGACTCCTAGCCTTGCCGGGATCCGAAAGGCCCCTGCCCTGGTGCTGACTGTTCTTCGTATACTGCTCCAGACCGCCGGGCCACTACCCGTGCGCGGTCCTTCCAGCAACCTCCGAGCAGTCCCCCCTGCAGACTGTCACCGCCATCTGCTGACCTTGCTGTCACTGTCCGGGCACACAGCCAGACCAACTTCAGGCTTTACTACTGTCACTTCAGCTTCTCTCTTTCCTAACTCGACTCTACTGTTTACTCCTTCATTTCCCTAACTGAACTGCCTGGTTCCTCCCGCCTCCAGGGCTGTGTCCTCCTCGGTGGGCGGAGCCAACCGCCTGGCCCACCCCCTGGTGTGAACATCAGCCCCTGGAGGAAGGCAACAAGGATTTTGGTAGCTTAGGTGTTCATAACTGGGGTGTAGGGTGTGGTGGTGTGATGACCTGTGACCCCTGGCTTGCCCAGGGCGTCACATTCTCACCAAGACAGGGGGTCTATGTGTCGCGGGCAGAGGAGGGGACGCTGCGCTCACCCACTGCTCGGGTCCAGCTACTGCTGCTGCTGCTCGGTGGTGGCTCGAGCGGTGGGCCGGATCCCGGGGACTCGAGCGGCGTTCCTCGCCCGTGAGTGAAAGGGGGGTGGTGTGTGGTTTGGGGATATTGTCCGTGACGCCACCCACGGTTGTGGTGAGGTTATGACACCACTGCTGCTCTGGACGGGGATCCCGGGAGCGATGACAGGGAGCAGCTTGAATGTTGGTTCTCCCCTCCGTGGGTAGGGGGTTGGTTGTCCCGGGGCCCCGGTGAGGGTTTTAGGGATGACAGGCGGGTTACGGGGCCTGGTGAGGTGCAGGGTCGCGGGGGCAGCGCTGTGCCGCACGGCACGGTGGTACTCACTCAGCCAGTAATCCACACAGAGTCTCTGGTCAAACAAACGGCTGGATGGACGGGTCCCACAGGCGGCTGCGGTTGTTCTCCTCCCGGCAGGTTGATGGTGACTGCCTTTCCCTGCACCTGTGTTGTGTTTACGGTTCCAATGGCTTCCCACCGGTAACCCGCTCCCCAGCTTGGATGGATGCTGAGGGAGCCCCTTTTGCCCGCAGGCTCTGGCCCTGGGAACTGTAGCCTTGGCGGTGACTGTGTTTCCCTCTACGGTGTGAGCTGTTGCCTTCAATCGGGTCTTGGCTGCTGGGAAACCCCGGAGGTTCCCTTCGCTTACGGATTTGACCGGTTTTACGGCGACTCCTAGCCTGGTCGGGGTCCGTAGGCCCTGCCGGATGGTGCTGGCTTCTCTTTACTCTCCGATCCGGTACCGCCGGGCCACCGCCCGTCCACGGTCCATACGGGTTGCTCCAATTAGCCTCTCCTGCAGACGGTCACCACCGTCTGCCAACCTTGCTGAGTGCCCGGGCCACACACCCGGACACGGTCAGTCTCCTCTGCTACCACTTCACTCTCCAAAACTGATCTCTCTACTTTTCCCGCCTCCAGGACTGTGAACTCCTCGGTGGGCGGGACCAACCGCCTGGCCCACCCCCTGGTGTGGACATCAGCCCCTGGAGGAAGGCAACAAGGGTTTGTGTCTGGCTTCGGTGTGCCTATCCGGGATGTAGGGTGTGTTGGTGTAGTACCTGTGACAACCTGGCTTGTCCAGGGTGCCACATTCCCCCTTAGCAAAATGCAGACTGTCCGCGGGCTGCCCGTCCATCACCGGTTTTATTTTAACTGTAAAAGATAAAAACGATAAACATATAAAACAAGCATTTTTTTTCAATCTTCCCACATCGGGAGGCACATTTCTTAAACGTTACCAACATTTTAATAAATACGGTTACGGCTTCCGCTCTTCTCCCACCCAAGCAACCTGGCCCTGATGCTGCCCTTAAGAAACAGGCAGCACCCCTTGACCCTAGTCCAGCACCAAGTTGCCCGAGCGGGTTCTGTCCCTTTCAGGGGACTCGTGTCCATGGGGACCCCTGAACCCCCCGGAGGTTCGCCACCGGTTACGGTAGTGGCGGGCCTGAGCCATCCCTTTCCTCCAGGCCCATCCTCCAAATCAGCCTCTCCGGAGGCGGTATTGGTTTCAAGCCAACATTTTTATTTACATGCCACTGAGTTTGTGGTTGCCCTGCAAGTTCTCGGGCTTGTCTGTAAGCAGTTCCTTACGCAAGGATCAAAGACAGTCCCCACGGGGACAACAGTTGCCGGCAACGGCCGGTTCAATCACGGTTCAATCAGGTAACTTCTTCGGTTGATTCATTTTTCACTTGTCATTCTCAAACTTCCAAAAGGTACTGGTGGTCCCAACGGGGAGAACTTGCAGCGGAGGACCGCTGACTTTGGAGCGGCTACCACCGCAGGGGGTCGGCCCACTCGGGGACTGGTCGGTACATCGGGTTCTCCTTCCACAGGCAGTTCAGTCCAGAACCACTGACGGCCGTTAAGAACGGTGGCGGGGGCAGCGTGGTTGGAACCCCCTCCTCCATCAGTGGTATTCTCTCTGGACCTCCGGCTGCGGTGCTGGCCCCCGGCTCCCATGCAATCAGGGCTTGTTCTGGGGTTTGGGTGGACTGGTCGCGACGCGGCACGGCCGCAGCGGCCCCTTGCTCATGGGCCCCCACTACGGCAACCATCCTGCGCATCTCCGCCTTCCAGTCCAGCAGCTGCTGCAGGCTCTGCGCCCTCACCTTCAAGCAGAACCGGCCCAGCTCCCGCTCCAGCCACGCAGCGGTCCCGGCGGGGAGCTCACCCGGGCCGTAGTCTTCAAAGGCTACTCCTCCTCGGTTCCCCCAGAGCTTAGACGCCCCGGTAGCGGGTATTCCCGTGCTCCAATTCGAGGACGCCGCCATCTCTCCATCCGCGTCCCCCTTAGTCTTTTTCCGGCTCCTCCTCTACAGGGGCGGGTTTTTGGCTTTCGCGCCTCCACTGCTCGAGGAGACGCTCGAGCGGGGATTTTTCGCGCCCAAAATGGCGGCTTCTCAAAATTTCCGTCCGGACACCTCCGGCGGTCACAAGGTGCACCTCTACCAGACGTCAGAGCGGTAAGATCCTGTTCGTGACACCAAGTTGTCGCGGGCAGAGGAGGGGACGCTGCGCTCACCCACTGCTCGGGTCCAGCTACTGCTGCTGCTGCTCGGTGGTGGCTCGAGCGGTGGGCCGGATCCCGGGGACTCGAGTGGCGTTCCTCGCCCGTGAGTGAAAGGGGGGTGGTGTGTGGTTTGGGGATATTGTCCGTGACACCACCCACGGTTGTGGTGAGGTTATGACACCACCGCTGCTCTGGACGGGGATCCCGGGAGCGATGACAGGGAGCAGCTTGAATGTTGGTTCTCCCCTCCGTGGGTAGGGGGTTGGTTGTCCCGGGGCCCCGGTGAGGGTTTTAGGGATGACAGGCGGGTTACGGGGCCTGGTGAGGTGCAGGGTCGCGGGGGCAGCGCTGTGCCGCACGGCACGGTGGTACTCACTCAGCCAGTAATCCACACAGAGTCTCTGGTCAAACAAACGGCTAGATGGACGGGTCCCACAGGCGGCTGCGGTTGTTCTCCTCCCGGCAGGTTGATGGTGACTGCCTTTCCTTGCACCTGTGTTGTGTTTACGGTTCCAATGGCTTCCCACCGGTAACCCGCTCCCCAGCTTGGATGGATGCTGAGGGAGCCCCTTTTGCCGGCAGGCTCTGGCCCTTGGAACTGTAGCCTTGGCGGTGACTGTGTTTCCCTCTACGGTGTGAGCTGTTGCCTTTAATCGGGTCTTGGCTGCTAGGAAACCCCGGAGGTTCCCTTCGCTTACGGATTTGACCGGTTTTACGGCGACTCCTAGCCTGGTCGGGGTCCGTAGGCCCTGCCGGATGGTACTGGATTCTCTTTACTCTCTGATCCGGTACCGCCGGGCCACCGCCCGTCCACGGTCCATACGGTTTGCTCCAATTAGCCTCTCCTGCAGACGGTCACCACCGTCTGCCAACCTTGCTGAGTGCCCGGGCCACACACCCGGACACGGTCAGTCTCCTCTGCTACCACTTCACTCTCCAAAACTGATCTCTCTACTTTTCCCGCCTCCAGGACTGTGAACTCCTCGGTTGGCGGGACCAACCGCCTGGCCCACCCCCTGGTGTGGACATCAGCCCCTGGAGGAAAGCAACAAGGGTTTGTGTCTGGTTTCAGTGTGCCTAGCCGGGGTGTAGGGTGTGTTGGTGTAGTACCTGTGACGACCTGGCTTGTCCAGGGCGCCACATATGTCTAATTCCTTGCTATTGACTATAAGTTGTAATCAGCTCTCAGCCTTCGGCAGAGCCACGCTCTATTTAAACCTCCAGCAACCGTTTCTAGCTGTCACTTACAGTTATGCGGGTGTCACACGAGACGAGTTATCGTGCGATGCATCGTCGGGGTCACGGTTTTCGTGACGCACATCCAGCATCGCTTGCGACGTCATTTCGTGTGACACCTCCGAGCGAAGCAGAATCACTCACAAATCGTGAGTCGTGTACTCATCGCTTATTTTTAAAAAATTGTTTATTTTTAATGGCGCTGGTTGTTTATCGTACCCGGGGCAGCACATATCGCTCCGTGTGACACCCCGGGAACGATGAACTGCAGCTTACCTGCGTCCCGCGGCTCCCGCCGGCAATGCGGAGGGAAGGAGTGGACGGAATGTTTACGTCCCGCTCATCTCCGCCTCTCCGCTTCTATTGGCCGGCTGCTGTGTGACGTCGCTGTGACGCCGAATGTCCCTCCCCGTTCAGGAAGTGGATGTTCGCCGCCCACAGCGAGGTCGCTCAGCAGGTAAGTCCATGTGACGTCGGTTTAACGACTTTGTGCGACACGGGCAACTAATTGCCCGTGACGCACAAACGACGGGGGCGGGTACGATCGCTCGTGCAATCGCACGATAGATCATCCCGTGTGAAGCCCACATAAGTTACTATCCTGCTCTGTTTCTTTGTTTAACCCTTGTATCATGTATCGCCTTGTTGTTTAGTTCCTGATCTTGGCACCTGTTCCTGTACAGCCAATTGTCTCCTGATTGTGTCCCCGACTTTCATATACTAATTTAGACCAGGCGTCATCACATTTCTCTGTCAACCATCTTCATCGGCCAGCAACTACTCTGAGGACTAAAGGGGGCTTTACACGCTACGACATCGCTAATGCGAACTCGTTGGGGTCACAGAATTGGTGACGCACATCCGGCCGCATTAGCGATGCCGTTGCGTGTGACACCGATGAGCGATTTTGCATTGTTGCAAAAACATGCAAAATCGCTCATCGGTGACATGGTGGTCCATTCTCAATAATCGTTACTGCAGCAGTAACGAGGTTGTTCCTCGTTCCTGCGGCAGCACACATCGCTCCGTGTGACACCGCAGGAACGAGGAAGCTCTCCTTACCTGCCTCCCGGCTGCTATGCGGAAGGAAGGAGGTGGGCGGGATGTTACGTCCCGCTCAGCTCCTCCCCTCCGCTGCTATCGGGCGGCCGCTCAGTGACGTCGCTGTGACGCCGCACGGACCGCACCCTTAGTAAGGAGGCGGTTCGCCGGTCACAGCGACATCTCCGGGCAGGTAAGTATGTGTGATGGGTCTGGGCGATGTTGTGTGGCACGGGCAGCGATTTGCCCGTGTCGCACAACAGATGGGGGCGGGTACCCACGCTGGCGATATCGGGACCGATATCGCAGCGTGTAAAGCCCGCTTTAGCCAAAGGGGCCCTGTCTAGGTCCAGATTCCTAAATATTTGAATCCCTGGAATCTGCTAAATTGAATGGTTTGTGTAAAACCTGTCTGTAGAAATTCTATGAAAAGCTGCTAGGCTTCCAATTACAGGTCACCTTTACACATGAGCTTGCAGGGAACTGTTACTTTTGCCCTTTCCAACAGCATAAATGATAACAGTCCCAATTTACCTAAGTATTGTGATTTTTATATCCAAAAAAGTAAATGAATGGGTTGTTTCCAAGTGGCAATAAGGGCGAAACGTAGGCCAACTTCTACTCTGCAAGACTGATGTTGGTCAGCGTGCCATTGCTATGTCCCACCATGATATAGATACATACTGTACAATCAGTCACAATTATCAAAAAAATATAAAATACATAAAAGTACAAATAATGCTGAAGTGTGACTATAATTAATATACCAGTAGATCGCAGAAAAATTATGACATATACACATGTATATAGATGGATATAAATAGCAGATCAGGAATAAGCGTGTGACCTAAATGTCATAAATCCTGGCGAAAGTGCAGGGGGAGAAGTGGAAAAAATCCTTAAACGTTACAACAGCAACTATGGTTTCTTCAGGAGTACCCTCTATGGGTGGCTTTACATGCTGCGATATCCGGCCTGATATCGCTAGCATGCGACCCACCCCCATCGTTTGTGCGCGACAGGCATATCGCTGCACGTCACGCACAAAATCGCGCACCCGCATCACACGTACTTACCTGCCCTTTGACATCGCTGTGACCGGCGAACCGCCTCCTTTCTAAGGGGGCGGTCCGTTCGGCGTCACAGCGACGTCACTGAGCGGCCGCCCAATGAAAGCGGAGGGGCGGAGATGAGTGGGAGGGGACATTATGGCCGGCGGCAGGTAGGAGATGTTCCTCGTTCCTACGGGGGTCACACACAGCGATGTGCACTGCCGCAGGAACGAGGAACAACAACGGGAAAGCGATAGTATCGATAATTGGGAGCGGACCCTCATGTCAACGAGGAGCGATTTTGGACGTTTTTGCAAGAATACAAAATTGCTCCTTGGAGTCACACACTACGAGATCGCTACAGCAGCCGGATGTGCGTCACAAATTCCGTGACCCCAACGAGATCGCTGTAGCAAAATCGTAGCATGTAAAGCCCGCTTAAGTCATCTTAAAGTGAACATGTATGCAATAATACCATACAAATAGCAAATGCATCCTAAATCATATACAGTGCTGCCAATAAGCAATACGTACACTACAATCAGGGTCGTAACAATCATGGTCGCAGAGGGAACCGGGGGTGGAGGGGCCACTTCAGGTGGATGTGCATCCAAGGAAACACATCCAGCAGAAATGGATTTCAGTGCAGAGACCCATCGAGTCCCTGCACCGCACTACACACCATCAGCCAATGAAAGGCTGGCATCTCATGAGGTGCCAGGCATTGGCGGAACATGGCAGTGATGTCATGCATCACCATAGCAGGCATACTGATGTCAGTATGCTGGCCACTATGCTGGTTACAGAGGAGGATGCTGCGGGACGTGGGAAGAGGGGAAGGTAAGTAGAATATTTTTTGGAGGTTTTTTTATGTATTAGAGGCAGCATGGGAAACATATATACCAGGAAAGGGCTCAGGATAAGGACATGAATACCAGGATGAGGGTCATATATACCAGGATTTAGAACATTTTTACCAGAGAGGGGCCAAGATTGAAGGACATATATACCAGGATGGGGACATATTTACCAGGAAGGGGGACATATTTACCAGGAAGGGGCCAAGGCTGGGAGACATATATACCAGAATGGGGGACATGTATACCAGGATGGAGGACATATATGCCAGGCTGGGGGACATACAGTATATACCAGGCTGGGGGACATACAGTATATACCAGGATGGAGGGCATATATACCAAGTTTGGGGACATATATACCAGGAAGGGGGCCCACATTGGGAGACATATATAACAGGATGAGGGACATATATACCAGGATGGAGAACATATTTACCAGGAAGGGGCAAAGGATGAAGGACATATATACCAAGATGGGGGACTTATTTACCAGGATAAGGGACATATTTACCGGGAAAAGGCCCAGGATTGGGGACACATATAAAAGTATGGGGAACATATATGCCAGGATGGGAGACATATGTACCAGGATGGGGGACATATGTACCATAAAGGGGCCAAAGATGGGGATATATATACCAGGATGGGGGACATATATAACAGGTTGGAGGCGTATACACCAGGATGGAAGATATATTTACTAGGATGGGGGACATATAATTACCAAGATGAGGGACTTATTTACCAGGATGAGAAACATATTTACCAGGAAGGGGCCTATGATGGGGGACATATATACCAGGAGGGGGCCCAGGATGGGGATATGTATACCAGGATGAGGGACATATATACCAGGACGGAGGACATATTTACCAGGAAGGGGCCCAGGATGGAGGACATTATTACATAATATGGAGGGATATATACTTACAATACTTACTTGCAATACTTACATCTTTCTGGGATTTAGAAGGGCTCATACATCTGAGCTGCAGGGAGGGGGGCCCATCCAACTTTAGTTACACCACTGACTACAAGTCACTAAATCTTATAAAACGTCTTTTTACATTAGATGTCATACAATCTCATCAAATGAAAAAAACTAAGCGCCCATATAGAATTACCGCTGTATAGAGATACTTCTAGGTATTGGAGGTTTATCTTGGTGTCAGTTGGTGCACACAACTCTCAAAGAAAGACTAGGGTTACGCACCTATGTTGGGTGATTTACTGTATATGCAAGAGAGGTACCTGTATCAGACTTGCTTTCCTCTCCCATAAGTTTTTGATTTATTCTTCTTTGAGTCAAAGTAACCCTACTTGGAATATATATTTTCCGATTTACTATAGGGCGCTTTAAACGCAGCGACATCGCTAGCAATGTCGCTGGTGAAAGCACCCGCCCCCGTGGGTTGTGCGTCACGGGCAAATCACTGCCCGTGGCGCACAACATCGCTTACACCCATCACACATACATACCTTCCTAACGACGTCGCTGTGGCCGGCGGACC
Organism: Anomaloglossus baeobatrachus; assembly: GCF_048569485.1. NCBI lineage: Eukaryota > Metazoa > Chordata > Amphibia > Anura > Aromobatidae > Anomaloglossus > Anomaloglossus baeobatrachus. The sequence continues at coordinate 751,932,320 of NC_134354.1, read as the reverse complement.
GCCTCCTTTCTAAGGGGGCGGTTTGTTAGGCGTCACTAAGCGTCCGCCCAATAGAAGCGGAGGGCGGAGATGAGCGGGTCGAACATCCCGCCCACCTCCTTCCTTCCTCATTGCAGGCGGCCGCAGGTAGGGTGATGTTCCTCCTCCACATAGCGATGTGTGCTGCCGCAGGAACGACGAACAACCTGCGTCCTGCAACAGCAACGATAATCGGGAAAGGAACAACATGTCAACGATCAACAATTAGGTAAGTAATTTTGATCGTTAACGGTCGTTCCTGCATTTCACACGCAACGACGTCGCTAACGAGGCCGGATGTGCGTCGCGAATTCCGTGACCCCAATGACATCTCGTTAGCCATGTCGCTGCGTGTGAAGCCCGCTTATCTCATGGTAATGAAGCCTGCACGTAACATTGCAGGCTTTGGCTAGCCCTTGTCATATGTATGTATGTTTCAAGTCAAATGTGCATTTATGTTTGTGAAAATTTCAATAAAAAAAAAAATTAAGAAAAAAATTTAAAAAAAAACAGTATTTAAAACATTAAATATATTCTTTTGAGAGTGCTAGTTTATCTGTCAATCCTTTATGGATAGATCTTTATATAGATTACATTTGAAAACTCATCTACAGCAAGAAAACTAAAAGTGGTAATTCACTCACAGACATATATGAAAAGTAATTAAAAGAATAAAAGTGTAAAGCAGAACTTGTCAGCATTAATGTACCCATATGTTCCATCACTTCTGTCAGATCAAAGGTCTGGAATAAAATATGCTATCAATAAATAAAATCATCTAAATGAAGTATCTATGTGAAAACTAAGTATTTTTTATTTTCCACCACCTGTTACAGCTCAGATGTAATAAATAGAAATACAAAATTGATGAGAAATTTAGTGTTTATCTAGTTCTTTTCCATAACATTTTTTTTTTCTTAATTTAATCATTCACACAAATCACCTTAAATGTACAGCATCGGCAACAGATTCTGAACACAAAGTGCCGAATATTTAATTTGTGTGATGAACAGCTGTGATCTCCTGAATTATACACAGGGAAGAGCAGCTTAAAAAATATAACTTGTGATACTCTGTCAGGAGATGTTTATGCTGTATGTGTCTATATCTTGTGTCATGAGTGTGTCCCACCCAAGGAAGACCTCGGGCGAGTCTAGAATCAGGAAGTCGCAGCGCCTTGATGCTGGCAGATCCACTGTTGTTACTTGAACTACATATTTTTGCTAGCAGTGCTGTAAGGGTTCAGTATCCTTTCCTGTCTGGCTGCGGGCTGTAGCTGCCAATCTCAGGTGCAGCTCTTTGAGCTCACTCCCCTTCACTATTTATGGGCATGTGCCTGATCAGCTGATACATGTGATAGAAATTGTGTCCTCATTTTTATGTGGTCCACTTTGGAAGGAGCCTTGTTGTGAATGTCATCCGAGTGGGTGCTGGTGTGGAGCTCTCCTATATACACCAGACTGCTTTCCTATATACACCAGGCTGGTCAGCAAAATAGGACTTCCTGGATTCCCAATTAATACCAACACCTGTTTGAGTCAAAGATTCAGACTGAGCTTCATTACCATTCCTGGCCACCAGAGGGAGCTCCACACCAGCACCTACTCGGATGACATTCACAACAGAGCCTGCTCTGGAAGAAGTTTGTCGTGTTGTGTACAGCGGTGGTGTTTGTGTGATGCCCTGGACTAGCCACCCAAACACCAGCCCCTAAAAAGGTGTAACCAGCCAACCTAAAAACCCTGAGTCACCCCTCTCAGGTCTTGACGTTCACACCCGGGGGCAGAACCAGGCAGTTGGCCACGCCCTCCGAAGAGTTCGGATAGCCTGAGGCCGTGCAGCACCGAGACAAGGCCACGCAGACCCCCATGTCGTCCCTCATCAGCTGGGAGCTGGAGCCCACCAGTACCGTGACCAGTGAGCCCGGAGTAGAGCAATTCATGGAAGAAGAGGTACCGTGTACGTTGTCCCCGCCGCCGTTCCCGCTGGAAGTTTACAGCCCAGGGAAATACTGCACCTGGAAGGGGAGTCCGATAACCCGTCCGACGATGGCGCAGCGCGGTCCCCTGCAATGGTGAGAAGTACCGCAAGTTAACCCCTGCAGTTCCAACGTTTTAAAGTTCCAGAGTTAAATGTTCTAAAGTTTTAAAGGATCCGCTCCTGTAGTAACCCTCCTGCCTTTGTTGAACGTCCCCATGTTCCCGGAAAACACCATCCTGCACATGGGTGGAAGGAGGAGGACCCTGCGCGACTTGTTGAACGCCGCTGCGGTGGGAGTCCCAGTGGGCGCCATCAGGGGACGGAGCTCCTGGTGGAGGACGGCAGGGAGTTAAAGGAGTGAGGACAGTTCCCGTTGCAGAGCCGGTCTACCGTACCCGCACCGCAGGCAGTGGAGGATGGGGTCTTTCAGGACAGTGTCACCGTGAGCGAATGCGGCATTGGGGACCCATGCTGCCTTGTGGTGGACTGAGGGAAAGTGACTGGAAGAGGCTGCGCCGGCAGCAAAGTCCCATTTGTAAATAATTCCCGGACCACCCTTCAGATCCCACAGCCTCCGGAGAGGCAGACTGGAGGAAGGGCCTGCGGGAATGTGATGGCCGAGGCCCTGTCACCAATGAAACGGGTGACAATCCTCCGGGTCAGTGGTCCCCTGGACGTAGGGCTTTTGAGAGACTGCCGGGTAAGGAACTTTTACCCGGCCCGCAAGGGCAATACCTGGGTCTTGACCCGTTCCTGGACTGGGGAAAATGGGTGCTGCCTGTTTCCTAGAGGCAGCATCAAGGCTAGGTTTGCTAGGATGGGCAACTGGAAGGACCCGGTCCCGTTCCCGTTAATAAAACTGTTTTATTATGCAACGTTTAAAAATTTGCCTCCTGCAAGGGATGATTCTCCAAAAGCATGCTTGACTTGTAAAAAGTTTAGTATACTTGTATTTGTTTCCCCGTTTTCTCTTTACAGCAAACAAAAATAAACCGGTGGTGGTCGGGCAGCCCGTGGACGGTCTGCATTAAACCAAGGGGGAATGTGACGCCCTGGACTAGGCAGGTAGACACAGGTAGACCCCCTGCACAAACACCAGCCCCTAAAAAGGTGTAACCAGCCAACCTAAAAACCCTGAGTCACCCCTCTCAGGTCTTGACGTTCACACCCGGGGGCAGAGCCAGGCAGTTGGCCATGCCCTCCGAGGAGTTCGGATAGCCTGAGGCGGGAAAAACACGAGCAGATCAGTTAGGGAGGAGAGGAGAGCAGTAGCAGTGTGTCAACGTCTGTCAGGGATCTGGGTAGGAGCCCAGATACCCTGTGACCAGGAGGCAGACGGTGGTTGCCGCCTGCAGGAGTCGGGAAGACGGCTGGTGGAACCATAAGGGACCGGGACAGGGTAGTGGCCCGCCGGTACCAAACCGGGGAGCCAACTAAAAACCGGAGCGCACCAGGAGGGGTACTCAGACACAGAACGAGGTCCAGAAGCCACTGGACCATGTCAAATTCACTGATTGAGGTCTGGACCTTAGGTCCTTACCCGTCCCAAGACCCAAAAGACGGCAACAGCCCACCGAGGTGGATAGAAAGCCACCGCACAGGCAGAGAGATCCCACGGGCCAGCGCCTGCGGGCAAACGGGTTCCCCGACACACAGCCAGGGAGCGGACTACTGTTGCTGAAGCATAGGCAGTCAAGTTCTACCACAGAGGTGCAGGAGAAAGGCGGAAACCACTAACCAGAGTAAGGGGCAAAGCGCAGCCGGCTGCGGGCACCGACCACCATACTTTTGGTTTAGCAGAGACTCCGGTGTATCTGACATAGTGAGTATAACAGTGCCCTCGAGCCGCGCACCGCACCGCACCATCCCGCCCGCACCTCACAACCACCGGGCCCCGGGACCATCACCCCCTGCCCACGGAGGGGTCAACACCAGGCTGCATAAAACCATCCCTGGGAGCCTAGTTAACGGCAGCGGTGGTGTCCACATTCACCACAACCCGTGGGTGGCGTCATGAACTTACATCCCTAAACGCCACGGCCTTGGCCGTGAACCTTCCCCATCGAAATCCCTACACGTAGAGCCAGCTTCCCTTCAGAGCGACGTGACCCCCGGGTCCGGGAGGAGCTCAAGCCACCCACCGACGAGCACGGATCCGAGCGGCTCGGCAGCCGGCCGAGCCCCGGGGCGGTACATTTGCTGCACTGAAGCTGCCTGGAGTGTTTTCATGTAGCAATCTCATCAGCCTGCTCCCTAGCCGGAGTAAGTTTAGGGCAAATGAGGACTTGGAACGTGGTCAGTGACAGAGTGAAAGAACCCGTATAGTGATGTTACGGAGTGACACAGGGTTCAGCCACCGGTGAGTGCAGGTGGGAACCCTGCCCTCCTCCCCTTGGCACCAGGGACCTCCATTGAATCATGACCCCTGTGTATCAGGTGTGTAGTGACACCTACTGATGGTTTTTGGTATCTGGTGTAAACCTGTTAAGGGCTCTTTACACGCTACAATAAATCTTACGATGTGTCGGCGGGGTCACGTCGTAAGTGACGCACATCCGACATTGTAAGTATGATTATAGCGTGTAAAACCTCCGTGCAATTGCGATTGAATGAAACTCCGTTCATCGCATGCACGACGTTCATTCCTCAAAAATTGAACATGCGGTTGTGCAATGTTCCCGAGGCAGCACACATCGCAGTGTGTGACACCCCGGGAACATTGAACGACAGCTTACCTCCGTCCGCGGCTCCCGCCGACAATGCGGAAGGAAGGAGGTGGGCGGGATGTTTACGTCCCGCTCATCTCCGCACCTCTGCTTCTATTGGCCGGCTGCCGTGTAACGTTGCTGTGATGCCGAACGTCCCTCCCACTCCAGGAAGTGGATGTTCGCCGCCCACAGCGAGGTCGTATGGATGGGTAAGTACGTGTGACAGCTTTTAATCGATTGTGTGGCACGGTCAAAAAATTGAACGTGCTGCACATACGATGGGGGCGTGTCACATCGCATACGATATCGTATGCGAAATTCAAAGGTGTAAAGCAGGCTTTAGTCACATCCATGACTTTTTACTCTCTTTATTAATGACCTTGTGGATGGGATTGATAGTACAGTGTCAGTCTTTGCCGATGACACCAAACTATGTAGGATATTAAAAACTGACCTGGATAGTACAATATTACAAAAAGATCTGGATAAGATGTCAGAATGGGCAGATACTTGGCAAATGAGATTTAATGTTGATAAATGTAAAGTAATGCACCTAGGACGGAGTAATCCTATAACTGCGTATACATTAAATTGACGTAAACTCGGGACTACAGAACAGGAGAAGGACTTGGGTATTCTCATTACAAATAAGCTGAGCAGCAGCACTCAATGTCAAGCAGCAGCTGCTAAAGCAAACAAGATTCTAGGGTGTATAAAAAGAGAGATTAGATCCCGTGATCCCAACGTATTGTTACCCCTCTATAAATCACTTGTAAGGCCACATCTGGAATACGGGATCCAGTTTTGGGCTCCACATTTTAAAAAGGACATTCAGAAGTTAGAGTCAGTTCAAAGGTGGCAAATAGATTATTACAAGGAATGGAGGCCGCCCGTATGATGACAGGTTGAAAAAGTTAGATATGTTTAGCTTAGAAAAAAGACGTCTCAGAGGAGATCTCATTTATATGTATAAATACATGTGTGGTCAATATAAAGGACTGGCACATGACTTTTTTCTTCCAAAGACAGTACTAAGGACCAGGGGGCACTCACTGCGAGTGGAAGAAAAGCGATTCCGACACTTAAATAGGAAAGGGTTCTTTACAGTTAGAGCGGTCAGACTGTGGAATACACTACCACAAGAGGTAGTAATGGCAGATACTATAACAGCTTTTAAAAAAGGGCTGGATGATTTCCTCAGTACAAAACATTGTCGGTTATAAATGACTTAGTGACTAAATGTAGAACTGGTGGAGGAAGGGTGAACTAGATGGACCTAGGTCTTTTTTCAACCTAAGTAACTATGTAACATCTGGCCACCCAGGGGCTATAATGTGGATTGCAGCATGTACAGGATTTAGCCAGGATGTTGCAATAATGTAATTCATTTCTATTGTGAGAAATTGGAGTCTATAATGTAATTTGCAGAAAAATAAGAGTGGAAACATCCATATCTGTTGAACACAATACAAAATATGGTATCCCAGAAGCTCCTACTAGTTTAGTCTGCACAGAATCATAGATTTTTCATTTAAACCATTTCAGATGATTTATTAGAATATAGCGTCATGCATGTAAATGAGGAATACAAATAATACATGACTTCAATCCTTAATTTTTATTTTACAGTTTTCGGCTGAGTGCAAACAATGCATTTTTTGTTGCAGATTTGGTACAAATATTGGCCCAAATCTGCATATTTAATTTCATGCCAGCAAAGTCAATGAGAATTCTGATGTCCACTTTGCGCACGTTGCTTAGTTTTTCCTTGCAGATTTGGTGCAGAAAATAATCTGCAGCATGTTGTAGAGGGAATCAGGGTTATGCCCACCTCTGCAGAAGTAGCCGGCACATCCAAGGTTATGTATAATGGTGTGTAATGTTTATGTTGTATGGTATGTTATGTCAATGACCACCAGGTGGCAGTGTGGTAGCACAGCTGTCCTGGCACCAGGTTTAGCAGAGAAAGAGTTAAGGAAGAGGATGAGAGCAGCATGTATTAAAGGGTGAGATAGGAAGGAGACAGCAGGAGAGTCCTAATGGAGAAATAGTGTGAACAGCCCTTTCTAAAGACTCTGACCCTAAGGGGTACTTTGCACGCTGCGACATCGCAAGGCGATGCTGCGATGCCGAGCGCGATAGTCCCCGCCCCCGTCGCAGCTGCGATATCCTTGTGATAGCTGCCGTAGCGAACATTATCACTACGGCAGCTTCACATGGACTCACCTGTCCTGGGACGTCGCTCTGGCCGGCGACCCGCCTCCTTATTAAGGGGGCGGGTCGTGCGGCGTCACTGCGACGTCACACAGCAGGCGGCCAATAGGAGCGGAGGGGCGGAGATGAGCGGGATGTAAACATCCCGCCCACCTCCTTCCTTCCGCATATCCTACGGAAGCCGCGGTGACGCCGGTAGCAGATGTTCCTCACTCCTGCGGCTTCACACACAGCGATGTGTTCTGCCGCAGGAGCGAGGAACAACATCGGACCGTCGCGTCAGCGTAATTATGGATTACGCCGACGCTGTACCGATGATACGATTACGACGCTTTTGCGCTCTTTAATCGTATCATCTACGCTTTACACACTACGATGTCGCCTGCGATGCCAGATGTGCGTCACTTTCAATTTGACCCCACCGACAACGCACCTGCGATGTCGTAGTGTGCAAAGCCCGCCTTAGGGTCACCCCTGTAGCCGTAACACGCAGAATCCGTTCCGGATTGTCTAACTACGTTCCCAGGAAGAGGGGTATAGTCCTGATGGTCGGGAGTCTGGCGTCCGTATTACCTGGCTCGTAATACTCAATGATTTCCTCTGCTTACTGAAGGTCAGTGCTCCCTCAAGGAGTAAGGTATGGCTGGATGGCCTGGGCATGGATGGGGGAGCCCTGTCGGTTGCGGTTCTTCTTATGCGATAGTGTAGCACCCAGGGGGCAGGGGGAATCAGGCACGGGGTTTCGTACCTGAGTTACTCGTCACCGGGCCGGTGTGGTGTTCTGGGATGTCGCGGTGACCTGCCCGGCTTCATGCCCCGAGGTGTACACCAATAAGGAGGGAGGAAGATGTGAGTTGTAGTAGGATGATTGTCATGATTCCACCTGTGGTACGCAGCCAGAGATAAGCCACCGCTGCTGTCGCTGTCCTCCAGGGCGGATGGCAATAGCAGCCGAAGATGGTATTGCACAGATGGAGCGGGCCCCGGGAAGGATGATGAAAGCAGTAGTGATGGCGATGGCCTTTGGCACCAAAGCGCGGGGCGGTGGCGCCTGTAATAAGAGTCCGAGTCAGATGCTGTGGTTCCAGGTGTCTTTACTCACTCTTTGTGCCGCTCGCCCGGGTAGTACCGTTCACCCACTGTGATGTGCCCCGTCGACCTCGGATATGTTAGAAACAATGTTTGAAAGAAGAAAGTCCTTTGTCAGAGTTGGCCTTCCAGCCGTGGGGAACCTGGGCTGATCGCTCCACTCCAAGCTGCAGGCCCCGTGAAAAGAAGAGAAAAAAGTTGTGATGGTGTGGTGTTTCAGAACTGGTGTCCCAGGTAGACTGACTGAAGATTGTGTGAGTATGCTCCTACTTCTACCCCAAGTGGAACCACCCCCCAGGTGGCTGGCCTCAGGGCCTGGGAAAGTCCCATGCCTTGTGATGGCCACCCCCCTATCTACCCTGAGCCATCCCCCCTGTGAGAAGGCTCCTAAGCTGTATGTAAAGTGTGAATGTGGAACACTGATAATTAACCCCCTCCTTACCCGAGGAAATATCGCACCTTAAATAAGGTACAATACTCTGTGGCGACTTAAGCCTCAGGGGCGCCACATTAGCGTCCCCTGTGGGTGGGTTGATGTGGCTCATCGGACGTAATGAACCGGTCGGTACAAGAGTGAAGTGTAGCGGAGGATTGAAAGGCCTAGAGGTGTCAGACAGAACCCAGGTGCCTGGGATACAGACAGCTGCTAAACGGTGTTTAAGAAGAAGGAGTAGAAGGAACCCCTATGTGATGAGCACCAGTGCCGACGAATCAATCCAGAAATTGAAAGAAAATAAAGTTTTCATGTTTGAGAGAAGAAACCTTGTCGGAACTTTATTTACTGAAAGAGAGGAAGTGGTGTCGCCTGAACAGTTACGGAGTTCTCCTGTGTGTGGTGCGGCGATGAGGAGGCGAGGGGTTAATGGACAGCTGTGTTGCGGCCTGCCGACCCCTGTTACCAACCCACCTACCAAGCTACCAAGACTACTACTGCTGCCTGCCCAGTGCCCACCACCACAGTGTCAATTGTTGGGGTGCTTTTGTCCTGCATTTTTTAGCCCTTCAACCCATCGACTTCATTAAAAAATGTACGGCACAAAAAAGAATGCAATTTTTTGTGTTTTTTTGCCAGAGGGTGCAGATTGCATGGCGAAAATTTCTGCACCAAATCTGCAGAGTGTAAACATAGCCTGACACCGACATTTAAGCGCTGCAATCTGCCCTGGATATTTACAGAAGAATAAACACCAAAAATAACCCCCCCCCAAAAAAAACAATTGTTGAATTGTGGGGGGGGTTTTAACAGTATCACTTCTCTTGGAATTTTTTTTCATTTTCCAGTAAACTGTATGATAAAAAAAAGCATGGCATTGTTCAGTAAAATTGAAGTACAACTTGTCCTACAAAAATCAAGCCCTCGTATGGCTTTGTCAGGGGGGAAAATAAAAAAAGTAACAGCCTTTGTGAGAAAAAACTGCTTTGCCATCAAGGGGTTAACAAATCAACACAGAATTCTGGACCATATTATATTTCAAATGCTACAGAAAGAAAATACACAGAATTTTAAGAGATTTATTGGAAAAATGATTTCAAACTGTTAGAAAGGTCCATCTGTAATGTTATATGAAATGTGTTACCATTTTCTGTAAACATGTTTTTTTCTGAAGAATGCATCGCGGCTCCATGTCTGGACTCCAGAAACAGTCCTAAACTTAATGTAGCATTACAAATTAACTTTAGAATTAATGAGCCGTGCAGCAATTAAAAAATAACAAGTAATGACGACTGTTTGTAGCAGTTGCTATAACAAGAATATTTACAAACTGTTTAAAAAAAAATTGCATGTAAGATCCAGATACTGCAGGTCTTCTCTCTTACTAGCCAAAATTCCCCAAAAATATAGTGCCATTTGGCAAATAAGAGGTATAATGGAATATCGAACACCTAATTTAGAAGTCCGTAATATTCAAGAGCACTCCTCCACCAATCCCTCTCAGGGTGGATTTTGATGACTGTGTGGCGCCCTGGACTAGCCAGGTCGTCACAGGTGCTACAACACGACACCCCCACCCCAAGACAGGCACATCAGTCAGACACAAAATCCTTGTTGCCTCCCTCCAGGGGCTGATGGCCACACCAAGTGGGGTGGAGCCAGGCAGTTGGCCCCACCCACTGAGGAGTTCACAGTCCTGGAAGCGGGAAAAGAAAGTCAGTGTAGAGTTGAGTGAGGAAAGTGAAGAAGGAGGAGTGAAGTGAGAAGAGAGGAGCAGACTGACAGTGTCCAGGTACGTGGCCCAGGCACTTAGAGGAAGGTTGGCAGACGGTGGTGGCCATCTGCAGGAGGGGCAGATCAACGCAGAACCGTAGGACCGGGGACGGGCGGTGGCCCGCCGGTACCGAACCGGGGAGCGAAGTGAAGCCAGCACAAACCGGCAGGGCCTGCGGACCCCGACCAGGCTTGGAGTCGCCGTTAATAAGGTCAAATCCGTCAGTGACCAGAACCCCAGGGGTTTCCTAACAGCCAAGACCCGATTGAAGGCAACCGTCCAACGAACAAAAGGAAATACAGCTACCGCCAAAGCTAGAGTTCCAAGGCCCAGAGCCTGTGGGCAAAAGGGCTCCTCCAGCAAATACACAGGCTGGGGAGCAGGTTACTGATGGGAAGCCATCGGGACCGAACATCCACAAAAGGTGCAGGGAAAGGCAGCCACCACCAACCGTCCGGGAGAAGTCACAGCAGCCGGCTGCGGGACCCGTTCATCCAGCCGTTTGGTTTACCAGAGACTTTGCGTACATTTGAGGCTGAGTGAGTACAACGCTGCCTTCCGGCACCGCGCTGCGCAGTCCCCGCAACCCTGCACCTTGCCAGCCCTGCCTCCCCGTCACCTCACCGGGCCCCGGGACCACCAACCCCTACCCACGGAGGGGGAAACAACATCCCAGCTGCTCCCTACCATCGCTCCCGGGATCCCCGTCAATAGCAGCGGTGGTGCCCAACCTCACCACAACCCGTGGGTGGCGTCACGGACCAAATCCCCAAAGCAAACTACCCCCTTTCACTCACGGGCGAGGAGCGCCGCTCGAGTCTCCGGATCCGGCCCACCGCTCGAGCCACCGAACAGCAGCCGCAGCGCCGGACCCGAGCGTGGTGAGCGCAGCGCCCCGCCGCCCGCGACAACTGTGATCTGCACACAGCAGCCTATCAATTACTGGCAGGGCAACCCAGCTGCTAAACAGAACCCTTAAAGGTGAACATACACCCAGTGGCAATAGCGGGAGACTACACGGCCACTATGGGACTCATGAGTTGGGGGGAACCCTGATTCAGCACCGACCCTGTCCCCGCTCGTCATCATACATTTATCACATGTTCAAATGTATCGGCATCATGGATGCCAATACAGTTAAAAGCAATGATGAAAGAAGGAGCGGTCTGCTCCCTTTTCCCTCACTCTCATGCTGAGGAGAGCAGAGCAATGGGGGAACTGAGAGAAGTGAGAATTTATTTATTTTTTTAATCAGTGAGTATACTGTGGTAGCCATATTATTGTATGGATAACTATTAGAGATGCATTATACTATTTGGATGACTATGGGGGGAGTATTATACTACATGGATGACTATGCGGGTGCATTTTACTATATGGAGGACTATGGGGAGTGCATTATACTATGTGAATGACTATGGGGTGCATTATACTATATATGGATGACTATGAGGGGTGTATTATACTATATGGAGGACTATGGGGGGTGTATTATACTATATGGATGACTATGGGGGTGCATTATACTATATGGATGACTATTGGGGTACAATGTAACATATTGATGACTATGGGGTGCATTATACTATGTGGGTGACTTTGGTGGTGCATTATACTATATGGATAACTATGGGGTATGCATTATACTATATGGATGACTATGAGGGTGCATTATACGATATGGATAACTATGAGGGGTGCATTATACTATATGGGTGACTAAGGGAGTGTGTTATACTATATGGAGGACTATGGAGTACATTATACTATATGGATGGCTATGGGGGTGCATTATACTATAAAGATGACCATGTGGGTACATTATACTATATGGAGGACTATGGAGAGTGCATTCTATTATATTCATGACTATGGGGGTGCATTATACTATGTGGATGAATATGGGGGTGCATTATACTATGTGGATGAATATGGGGGTGCATTACACTATATTGATGACTATGGGGTGCATTATACTACAGTATGTGGATGACTATGGGGTGCATTATACTATATTGATGACTATGGGGTGCAGTATACTATGTGGATGACTATGGGGTGCAGTATATTATATGGATGACTAGGGGGAATGCATTACACTGTTCAAAAATATAAACATTTTTTTTATTTTGCTCTCATTATTCATGATGAGCTGAACTCAAAGATCTAAGACTTTTTCTCTGTACACAAAACCCCTTTTTTCTCAAATATTGTTCACAAATTTGTGTAAATCTGTGTTAGTGAGCGCTTCTCCTTTTCACGATGCCGAAATTGCACAGGTGTCCCTTACGCTGGCCACAATAAAAGTCTATTCTATTTTGATTTTGTATTGACATTGGCATGAGACATATGAACCCCTTCAGCTCATCCAAAATACAGACTAGTCCCTCTAAAGGCTGCTTTACACGCAGCGACATCGCTAGCGATGTCACTGGTGAAAGCACCCACCCCCGTCGGTTGTGCGTCACGAGCAAATTGCTGCCCGTGGCGCACAACATCACTAGGACCCGTCACACGGACTTACCTGCCTAGCGACGTCGCTGTGACCGGCAAACAGCCTCCTTTCTAAGGGGGCAGTTCGTGGGGCATCACAGCGACGTCACACGGCAGCTGTCCAATAGAAGCGGAGGGGCAGAGAGCAGCCGAAGGTAAGACACGCCCACCTCGTTGCTGGAGGACGCAGGTACAGTGTTGTTTCTCGTTCCTGCGGTGTCACACGTAGCGATGTGTGCTGCTACAGGAACGACAAACAACCTGCGTCCTGCACCAGCAGCGATATTTGGGATTTGAACGACGTGTCAGCGATCAACGATAAGGTAAGTAATTTTGATCGTTAACGGTCGTTCGTAGCTGTCACACGCAACAACGTCGCTAACGAGGCCGGATGTGCGTCACGAATTCCGTGACCCCAACGACGATGTTGCAGCGTGTGAAGCCCGCTTAAGGAAAAACAGACCATGGACCACATCATATGACTGAATACAGACCTCAAACCAGAACCGCTAAATACAAACCATAGGACAAATTCCTAAACAAATACAGACATCATACACTTTCAATAAATACAGATTTCCTAAAGCTCAGATTCCAAACCATGTTCCAATGCATGCCATATAATAACCACATTGTTGGTGCAGCACAAATGCACCATATAGCGGCACACAGTGTCTACGCAGTACAAATTCACAGGCAATCTGAGTCACGATGTACAGGCTGATTAGACAGGTTCATCAGCCAACTATTCTAATGAGTCTCATTGTGGGCCAAACACAAATCAATGGCTCCCATGAAGTACAAATTCAGGACTAGAGATGTTCCATAGCAAGTCATCTTTTTTTTGTATACCATTACCTCTAAAGGCTACTTTACACACCGCGATATCGGTCCCGATATCGCTAGTGTGGGTACCCGCCCCCATCTGTTGCGCGACACGGGCATATCGCTGCCCGTGCCGCACAACATCGCCCAGAGCCGTCACATATACTTACCTGTCCGGCGACGTCGCTGTGACCGGCGAACCGCCTCCTTTCTAAGGGGGCGGTCCGTGCGGCATCACAGCGATGTCACTGAAACGTCACTGAACCGCCGCCCAATAGCAGCGGAGGGGCAGAGATGAGCGGGACGTAACATCCCGCCCACCTCCTTCCTTCCTCATAGCGGCCGGGAGGCAGGTAGGGAGAGCTTCCTCGCTCCTGTGGCGTCACACGCAGCGATGTGTGCTGCCGCAGGAACGAGGAACAACTTCGTTACTGCTGCAGTAACGATAATTGAGAATGGACCCCCGTGTCGCTGATTAGCGATTTTGCACGGTTTTGCAACAATGCAAAGTCGCTTATCGGTGTCACACGCAACGGCATCGCTAATGCGGCCGGATGTGCGTCACAAAATCCGTGACCCCAACGACTCCGCATTAGCGATGTCGCAGCGTGTAAAGCCCGCTTAAGTGTCCATAAATACGTTTATTACCTGTACTATTGGCTCAACACATTAATGATACCAGATGATAGCTTAAAGGGAACCAATCACCAGGATTTTCATAATTAGTACAAGTGTAACACCCCTTTAATTTGCCGCTGGGGCAGGGTGTTCGGTAGTTCTCACCTTGATATGACGCAGTGCCTCCACCCGAATCTTGCTAGGAGCTCTAGTGGAATGCAGAAGGGTCTTTGTCTTCTGCTAGGGGTCGACTCGGGAAACCCCTACCCACGCTCCGTACACACTCACAATAACTGAGGTTAGAAATCTTAACAGGTTTATTTGCAGGAGGATGACAATGGTAATTGCAGGGAACAAGCAAATAACAGTGAAACGACAGGTATTGTTATGCAGTATTCTACAAAAATGCAGGAGGGGCTCTTTGTAATAGACCTGAAGGTTAGGGGTAATGCTTCCTCTTTAACTTACACCACACACTCTGCTGACTACTTACAATCTACCAACTAACAGCTGCAGCCTCACAATTGACACAGTCCCAAATTGGGGCCCCAGTTGCCGCGGATGTCGGCGCGCTTGCAGTACGTTGGCGCGCTTGCAGTACATTGGTGCACTTAAAGTAATGAAGGCAGTATTTCCCCAGGGCTGGTCCTATACAAACTTCCAGTTAGTGCAGTCAAATGTCCTCTCTAGCAAGGCCTTGTAATTTGCTCCAGCACACTTCTCAAACTGTAGAACTACAAGTCACAGCAATGTCCTACTCACTTCTGTCTGCAGCAGGTCTGTTCTCTCAGACTATTCCACACTGGGGCGTCTGGATTCAATGTCTGGGAGAGAGTTGGTACAGCAGGCAAAATCCTTCTTCGGTGTGGTAAACCTGGAAGGCCGCAGCTCCTACTAATGGTGCCTCCTGTCACTTTCTTAGACAGTCTCTCCTCACCCAGAGTTGCAGCTTCCCGCCTCCAAGATGACTCAGCTTCCTTCCACCCCTTCGTCCTGTTTCCTCCTCCCCCAGATTTGCAAGGCACTTTGGGAATTGTAGTATTCTCCAGTTCAACCAAAGAAGCAGCATCTGTAGAGGTGAATGTGGGTGGAACACTATAGATCGCTCCCAAAGCAGGTGTCACACTCTCCCCCTGGTGAGTCGCTGTAGGCTCCCAAGCACAAAATGAAGACTCACCACCTGGAAGGAAATTTGGTGTTAAAGCATCCTGACTAACACCACAACTAGTTACACCCAAATCACTAACAGGCCACATAGCTGTAGGGGGGAAATAGGGCCACGCATAGTTGGAATAGGGGTGTACTACTCTAGGAACCTCAGTGACTTGCCCCATCTGGTCATATGTCAGCATCATGGGGGGTCCCGTTTTGGACGAGTGTGCACAGCAGGGACAGGGACCCCCTCATCGACCCCTAGCTCTTGACTTTCAGGCTCTATGACAGCAACCTCTTCACTTGGCAGCTCTGCATTTTCTAAACTCTCCCCCGACTGATCGCAACATGGGTTTGGTGCCGGACCACACTCGTCTTGGGAAACTTCTTCAGCTGGTTGGTCTGTATGATCTGGAATTACAGAGCCTGGGTCACTTGTCCATCTGAAGCATGGTCCACATTCATCACTGGAATCACTCTCACTACCTTCAGGAGGGACCACAGGATGGGTCGCTTGCGGCGGCCGAAGACTCCTTCGGTGAGATCGGGTGGTTGCATGGGCTTCGGTGCGTTGTGGTGACTGGAATCGGACATTCTGTCCTATAGGTAGCAAATGCTGACGATGATAACCCCCCCCCGCCTTTCTCAGGCTTCACTCTGTAGACTGGGATGCCATGCAACTTCTCTACCACCACATAAGATTCTGAACGCCATCGATCAGAAAGCTTGTGTTTTCCATGGAGGCCCAACTGACGGATGCAGGACTCGGTCCCGGACTCTGCGGTCGTAGTACATTTTGTTTCGCCTCCCGGATCGACCAGAGGCCTCATCAGCCAACTTGTAGGCCTCCTTTAATTGTTCCTTCAGCTGTGACACATACTTCAGGTAGTTCTTCCCAGATGAATTGCCAGGGGACACTCCAAAACTAATATCCACAGGTAGTCTGGCTTCCCTTCCAAACATGAGGAAGTAGGGCGAGTACCCTGTTGACTCATTTTTGGTGCAGTTGTAGGCGTGAACTAATTGACTTATGTGTCGACTCCACCTTCCTTTCTGTTTTGAATCCAAAGTGCCCAGCATGTTAAGAAGGGTATGGTTGAATCTTTCAGGCTGAGGGTCTCCTTGCGGATGAAATTGCGTAGTCCTGGACTTCTTGATCCCACAAACCTCACACAACTCCTTTATTAGCCGACTCTCAAAATCTCTCCCTTGGTCAGAATGGATGCGTGCTGGCAGCCCATAACGCACAAAGAATTTCTCCCACAAGGTTTTAGCCACAGTGGTTGCCTTCTGATCTCTAGTGGTGTAAGCTTGAGCATATCTTGTGAAATGATCAGTGACCACTAGAACGTTGCTGACGTTTCCTTCATCAGGCTCAATGGAAAGGTAGTCGATACACACTAAATCAAGGGGGCCATCACTGGTTATGTTGACAAGGGGGGCGGACCGAGAAGGTAAGGTTTTCCTTAGGATACACCGCTTACAAGATTTACAGTATTGTTCAATGTCAGCTTCCATCTTTGGCCAATAGAACCGATCTGCTATGAGGCTGGTGGTCTTTTCCACTCCAAGGTGTCCATGATCATCATGCAGTGCCCTTATGACCATCTCACGGAACTGAGCAGGAAGCACCAACTGGACACGAACTTCTCGATTTTGGCGTTTGACCTCGCGGTGCAGCAATCCATTTTTCACCACCAGAAAGTCTAACTGTCGGGTCAAGAGAACAGACTCTTGTGTCTTCAGAGCATTCCTCTCAGGCTTTTGGCCCCTTTTCACCCACCATCGAACAACTCCCACAGAAGGATCTTCCTGTTGAGCCTTTTCAATCTGGTTTTGAGTCAGTTGAGGCAGGGAGCCGGCATCAACGTTGGTCAGTTGACAGAACAATAGTGGAAGAGCTTCCTCTGGAGCCCCTAAGAAGGTAGCACAGCCCCCTGATTGAGCAATCCTTCCTTGATGTCGATGACACATAGCTTTCACCTCTGGGGCTGGAACCTCAATCCAGGCTTCTTCTTCTTCATTCACCATCTGCCTGGGCAGGCGGGACAGAGCATCTGCATCGATGTTGGTGGCACCAGGTCGGTACTTCAGGCTGAAATCATATATAGCTAGCGCGGCGAGCCATCTATGGCCAGTAGCATCCAGCTTTGCTGTAGTCCTCACATAGGTCAGTGGATTGTTGTCAGTATGAACTTGGAAATGCACTCCATAGAGGTGGTCATGCAGCTTGTCCACCACAGCCCATTTCAAGGCCAAGAACTCCAGTTTATGTGTTGGGTAATTGCGATCACTCGGAGACAATCCACAACTGATGTAGTAGACTGGCCGCAGGACGCCATAGTGCTCCTGGTATAAGACTGCTCCAAGTCCATCAAAAGAAGCATCCATATGAAGTACGTATGGCTTGTTGGGGTCTGCATAGGCCAGTACAGGTGCCTGGGTCAAGCAGGACTTGAGTTTCTCAAAGGCTTCATCACACTCTGATGTCCATCTCTCTCCGAAAGGCTCATTCACCTTGAAGTAGGTTTTTGTTGCAGGTTTCTTAGAGCGAGCTGTCCCTCGAGGTGGGGGATACCCTTGAGTGAGGGCTGTCAATGGCTTTGCGATCTTGGAATATTGTGGCACAAATCTTCTGTAGTACCCGCTGAAACCTAGAAAAGATCTAAGCTCCCCCAATTTGGTGGGTTTGGGCCACTCCATCACAGCTTCTATTTTGGCTGGATCCGTGAAGATTCCTTCTCGGCTGACAATGTGTCCTACATACTTCACAGATTTCTGGCAGAACAGGCACTTGTCGAGGGATAGTTTTAACCCAGCTTCTCCTAGCCGGTCCAACACCTTAAATAACCTCAGGTTGTGCTCTTCTAAGGTGTGGCCAAATACAATCAGATCATCCAGGTAAACCAGGACCTCACGAAAGTTCATGTCTCCCATCACCTTGTCCATACATCTCTGGAAAGTAGCAGGGGCACCGGTCACTCCTTGCGGCATCCGTTGAAACTCATAGAAACCGATAGGGCAAATGAAAGCAGTCTTCTCCTGATCCTCCTTGCTCATGGGTATTTGGTAATATCCACTCCGAAGATCTAACACAGAAAACCACTGGCTTCCCTGCAGGCAATCTAAAGCTTCGTCAATCTTGGGCACAGTATACTGATCAGGCACAGTGCGTTTGTTCAGGGTGCGATAATCCACACACATCCTAATAGCTCCATTCTTCTTCCGAGCGATCACTATCGGAGATGCGTATGGGCTGTTGGACTCTATTATGACTCCAGTGTCCAGTAAACCCCGTAAATGCTTTCGAACATCCTCCACATCGGCGGGAGCCAATCGTCGGGATCTTTCTCGAAATGGCTTCTCATCAGTCAGCCGGATGTGATGCTCCACTCCTCTTGCAAGGCCCAGGTCCCAATCACCCAATGAGAAGGTTCCGGCACGCTTCATCATACCATTTATCACTGACTGCTTTTCCTCCTTCTTCAGATCACTACCTTCAAAACAGAGGTCAAAATGTTCAGGACGTAGTTCCTTCCTTTCCTCTTCCTCTTTCTTCTCATAAGCAGCCAAACAGACAGGATGGATTGTGAGGGCCTGCGAGTATCTATTACCTCCAACTTCGCGACACCACTGAGCAAGAGTACGGAATAGGTTGGCATTTGTCCCTACTATGGCAGGCACTGTTTCCCGGTCTTCATCAGTGTCTGGACAGACTAATGCAATGATGGGAACCTCTCTTTCCACCCCAGCTATAGTCTCTGGGAATCGTAGTGTGACAGCCACGTATCCTTTGTAGGGGTAACTTTTCACTCAAACCCCAGACTACAAGTCCAGATAGGGGTTGCAAGGGCACGTCTGACAAGTATTTTCTGTACCACTTCTCAAAAATGATGGACACTTGTGAACCACTATCCAGTAATACAGTGCATGGCTGCCCATTGATACAGGCCGGTACATGTTGTGCTGGTCCTACGAGACCTTTAGGAAATTGCTCTGACTGGACAGGGTTAGATGGAGCAGTAGAATATACCTCTGATTTTAAAGGGGGGCCAGTATAGGACTCTACTGGCCCCCTTTCCCGTTTCCCGTCTGCCCCTTCTTGTTAGGTGGGGGGTCCCGAGATCTCTTCAAATTCCACCTCTTCGGACACTGGCGAGCCATATGATGGGTGCTCCCACAGACAAAACATTCTTCTGGCTTTGTATCTTCTACCAGACTGTGGTCATCACTTGCCACTTGCAAAGGCGGTCTTTGACTCTTGACAGCTGTCTCAACAATTTGCTTTAGCTGGTCAACCTTCAGAGCCTGGGCAGCTAGAGGTTGGGCAAGCTGTTCCCCTTGCCTCTCAATTACCTTCAAGAACTCTCCCTCTCGATGGCTGGATTCAAGATGTACAGGGGCAGCAGCCACTCGCTGGGTCACTTGTTCTCTGGCAGCTTCCTCTTGTCTGACTTCTTTAAGCAACTGATGGAAAGAACGGGGAATCTGCCCTTTGTCGCAACACCTCAGTCGTTGAGCAATGGGATCGTGAGTCAGAGCTCCTCGGAGCACTTGTTCTAAACGACACTGATCAACTTGTTCGGGCCTAAGTCCCCCCTTGGATACGACCCTATGCACCAATTTGTCCAATCGATAAAGATAATCTGACATCTTCTCACCAGAGTTTTGATAGGTGGTGCGGAGTTGATAAAGGAGATCAGTGGCATCCTCTGGGGATCCAAAAGCATCTTCAAGAGCAGTCATGTAATCTTTAGAAGTTGTCTCTGACTGACTTCTCCAAGCAGCCTGCACCACTTCCATAGCAGGCCTCTTCAGACTCTCCACAATTCTCTGCTTCTTCACTGCATCAGTACACTGCCATTCTTCCAGATATTGCAGAGTAACATCCCTTCACGTGTCATACCCTTCTTCACCAGCTGGGACAGGAGTGACACCCGAGAAGGTTCTCAGACGACGGTAGGCCCCTTCAGGTTGCAATTTTGTAAACTGGGTGACTAACTTCTCCATGGCTGCCACTACCACGTCAACCATCATGGTTGTTTCTTCAGATTTGTCCCGAGTAGGAGTGGAAGGTAGACATCGACTAGATCTCCTAGGCTGTGAACTTGCACCCGAAGATGATGTCCCTGCTTCGGCCTCACAGGCCAGGTGATCTTCCAATGTGGTCCATGTTTTAATGGCACACCTATGACAGATGGAAAGTACCCTTTATCCAGTGTCCCCTCAGTAGTGATTAGAGCTGCTGATAATGGACTCCCTTCATCAGTCCTTCTGTCAACCACTCTGGGATGGACAACTCCATGAACTTGGTTCACAATCTTCAGTACTTCTTCATCCGGTACCTTGGAGAGTTCACCGCATACTGCAAAACTGTGTTCTTCAAGTATGCTTCTTTCCCCACACCATGTGGACACCTGTGCTTCAGTTAAAGCCTCCATGTCAGCGATACCTGTTTTGAGCGATCTCAGCAGTGCCTCTACTGTATCACCCCTTTAATTTGCCGCTGGGGCAGGGTGTTCGGTAGTTCTCACCTTGATATGACGCAGTGCCTCCACCCGAATCTTGCTAGGAGCTCTAGTGGAATGCAGAAGGGTCTTTGTCTTCTGATAGGGGTCGACTCGGGAAACCCCTACCCACGCTCCGTACACACTCACAATAACTGAGGTTAGAAATCTTAACAGGTTTATTTGCAGGAGGATGACAATGGTAATTGCAAGGAACAAGCAAATAACAGTGAAACGACAGGTATTGTTATGCAGTATTCTACAAAAATGCAGGAGGGGCTCTTTGTAATAGACCTGAAGGTTAGGGGTAATGCTTCCTCTTTACCCTACACCACACACTCTGCTGACTACTTACAATCTACCAACTAACAGCTGCAGCCTCACAATTGACACAGTCCCAAATTGGGGCCCCAGTTGCCGCGGATGTCGGCGCGCTTGCAGTACGTTGGCGCGCTTGCAGTACATTGGTGCACTTAAAGTAATGAAGGCAGTATTTCCCCAGGGCTGGTCCTATACAAACTCCCAGTTAGTGCAGTCAAAAGTCCTCTCTAGCAAGGCCTTGTAATTTGCTCCAGCACACTTCTCAAACTGTAGAACTACAAGTCACAGCAATGTCCTACTCACTTCTGTCTGCAGCAGGTCTGTTCTCTCAGACTATTCCACACTGGGGCGTCTGGATTCAATGTCTGGGAGAGAGTTGGTACAGCAGGCAAAATCCTTCTTTGGTGTGGTAAACCTGGAAGGCCGCAGCTCCTACTAATGGTGCCTCCTGTCACTTTCTTAGACAGTCTCTCCTCACCCAGAGTTGCAGCTTCTCGCCTCCAAGATGACTCAGCTTCCTTCCACCCCTCCGTCCTGTTTCCTCCTCCCCCAGATTTGCAATGCACTTTGGGAATTGTAGTATTCTCCAGCTCAACCAAAGAAGCAGCATCTGTAGAGGTGAATGTGGGTGGAACACTATAGATCGCTCCCAAAGCAGGTGTCACACAAGCATAAGAATTAGCATACGTATTATACAAACGATTTACTTTGTGTGTTGCAGGACCTGTCTGAGGGCATACCCATGTAACCACAAGGGGCGCAGCCTCAGACAACAAAGCTGGATACCAGGTCACATGGGTATGACCTCACACAGGTCCTGAAACAGACAAAGTGAATTGTTCGCATAATACTTATGCTAATTCTAACAGGGGGAGGGGATAACTATGAATATATTATCTGATCCTCAGCTGTTGTCACTCAACAAGCTGCTGATTTTATAAACTTTACTTTTTGGTATTTCAAAGCCTAAATAACCGAGCTGACCACTAAAGGTATGTAGAGAATCAGCCTGATAGCACCAGTATAGCACTGGCTTTAGGTTATTTAGGAAAATCCTGGTGATTGGTTCCCTTTAAAATTTAAAAAAAACACAATTTTGTTGTCAGGCTTCCACCAGGGGGTGCAGAAGCAGAATGGAGATAGAACTCCAAGGAGCAGTTAGACTAAAGCCACAAGGGGGCACATGCACCAGTGATAGGGTAGTCAGCAAGCCGAAGGGCGGCTTTGCACACTACGACATCGCAGGTGCGATGTCGGTGGGGTCAAATCGAAAGTGACGCACATCCGGCGTCACTTGCGATGTCATAGTGTGTAAATCCTAGATGATACGATGAACGAGTGCAAAAGCGTCGTTATCATATCATCTGTGCAGGCTCTGACATATCCATAATGCCGGTGCCGCGACAGGGACGATGTAGTTCCTCGTTCCTGTGGCAGCACACATCGCTGTGTATGAAGCCGCAGGAGCGAGGAACTTCTCCTTACCTGCCGCCAGCGGCTATACGGAAGGAAGGAGGTGGGCGGGATGTTTACATCCTGCTCATCTCCGCCCCTCCGCCGCCATTGGCCGCCTGCCGTGTGACGTCGCTGTGACGCCGTACAACCCGCCCCCTTAGGAAGGAGGCGGGTCGCCGGCCAGAGCGACGGTCGCAGGGCAGGTGAGTGCATGTGAAGCTGGCGTAGCGATAACTATCGCTACGCCAGCTATCACAAGATATCGTACCTGCGACAGGGGCGGGGACTATCGCGTGTGACATCGCAGCATCGGCTTGCGATGTCGCAACATGCAAGGCCCGCCTAAGTCTTAACCAGGAAATCATGTCTGAACAAGAGAGTGAGCAAGCTTTTAACAGGTGAAAGCACGAGGGTCAAAAGCCAAGAGGTCACGTCAGAAGCCAAAAAGGGGAAACAGAGCTATGGTCAGGAAACGTTACCAAGGTCAGAGGCCGGGAGAGCAAGTCAGTACAAACGAGGGGCAGGGGACCGAGACACAGAATGAGATCGGGGTCTGGGAGACAGGGCAGCAAATATTACAAGGGAAATGAAGGTCAGGGGTAGCTGGGTAGCGGGCAGATCAGGGCTAACTCACAAGGCCAGTTGCGCACGCTGCAGAGCAGGAACTATTACTGGCGGCGTTCCGGAGGTCTCCACACCATAATAAAGCGGCGTGAGTCCTGGAACAAGGCACAACAGAACAGAAACCCTCCCACCGTCAGAATCATGCTACAATAAATGCATACAGTTGCACACTGAAAAAGCCAAAAATGTACAAGGGAAAATATGGCACCGCATTACTGCAAAAGAAAGATATTTAGTTTATGTATTGGCCAATGCATGTAAGCCCGGAAACCAACGGCAAGGTATATCTCTGTAATCCGGGAACCTAACTTAAATGCCACTATCTAGGTTAAAAACATCCGTATCTGGACAAAATTCCACTATTTGGACTACAAACCTCCATGTATGGGCAGCTAGGCTCCTGCTATAATGGTTATGAACAGCCAGGTCTTAGGGCGGAGTGCCCAGTCAGAAAGAGACTCACTAGAAATATCAAAAAACTGACCCGCACATCCAACAAATGTGAACAGGTGCAAACTGAAAAAACATAGTAACTATACATGCATAAAAAATTGTTTAAAAGAACTGAAGTCCTCAGTGGTTGATACCTTTTAATGGCTACCTGAAAAGATGGTAATAATGGCAAGCTTTTGAGACTACTAAGGTCTCTTCATCAGGCATTCATAAATGCAAACAGTCGCACACTGAAAAAGCCAAAAATGTACAAGGGAAAATATGGCACTGCATTACTGCAAAAGAAAGATATTTAGTTTATGTATTGGCCAATGCATGTAAGCCCGGAAACCAACGGCAAGGTATATCTCTGTAATCCGGGAACCTAACTTAAATGCCACTATCTAGGTTAAAAACATCCGTATCTGGACAAAATTCCACTATTTGGACTACAAACCTCCATGTATGGGCAGCTAGGCTCCTGCTATAATGGTTATGAACAGCCAGGTCTTAGGGCGGAGTGCCCAGTCAGAAAGAGACTCACTAGAAATATCAAAAAACTGACCCGCACATCCAACAAATGTGAACAGGTGCTAACTGAAAAAACATAGTAACTATAAATGCATACAGTCGCACACTGAAAAAGCCAAAAGCTGCATTTATAGTTACTATGTTTTTTCAGTTTGCACCTGTTCACATTTGTTGGATGTGC
This sequence comes from Anomaloglossus baeobatrachus, assembly GCF_048569485.1. Classification (NCBI taxonomy): domain Eukaryota; kingdom Metazoa; phylum Chordata; class Amphibia; order Anura; family Aromobatidae; genus Anomaloglossus; species Anomaloglossus baeobatrachus. The sequence continues at coordinate 751,907,965 of NC_134354.1, read as the reverse complement.
GGGTCAGTTTTTTCGATATTTGTAGCGAGTGTCTTTCTGACTGGGCACTTCGCCCTAAGACCTGGCTGTTCATAACCATTATAGCAGGAGCCTAGCTGCCCATACATGGAGGTTTGTAGTCCAAATAGTGGCATTTTGTCCAGATACAGATGTTTTTAACCTAGATAGTGGCATTTAAGTTAGGTTCCCGGATTACAGAGATATACCTTGCAGTTGGTTTCCGGGCTTACATGCATTGGCCAATACATAAACTAAATCTCTCTCTTTTGCAGTAATGCAGTGCCATATTTTCCCTTGTACATTTTTGGCTTTTTCAGTGTGCGACTGTATGCATTTATAGTTACTATGTTTTTTCAGTTAGCACCTGTTCACATTTGTTGGATGTGCGGGTCAGTTTTTTGATATTTCTAGAGAATGTCTCAATGTTAATAACTGTTTAACTCCATATCAACATGGATTTATGAAGGATCGCTCCTGTCAAACTAACCTGATCAGCTTCTATGAGGATGTAAGCTCTCACATGGACCGAGGAGAAGCATTGGATGTCATTTATCTCGACTTCGGTAAAGCATTTGACACTGTCCCACATAAAAGACTGCTAAGTAAAATGAGAAAGCTTGGGCTCGGGGAAAATGTGTGTAGATGGGTAGGTAGCTGGCTTAGTGGTAGAAAACAAAGAGTGGTTATTAATGGTGCATACTCAGATTGGGCCAGGGTTACTAGTGGGGTGCCACAGGGGTCTGTATTGGGCCCCCTACTATTTAATATATTTATTAATGATCTGGTGGATGGTTTACAGAGTAAAATATCAGTATTTGCAGATGATACAAAACTATGTAAGGTAGTTAACACAAAGGAGGACAGTTTGCAACTACAGATGGACTTGAGTAAATTGGAGAATTGGGCTGAAAAATGGCAAATGAGGTTTAACACAGATAAGTGTAAGGTTATGCACATGGGAAGGAGAAACAGATGCTACGATTACTTACTAAATGGGAAACTGCTGGGGAAATCAGACATGGAAAAAGACTTAGGCATCTTAGTGAATAAGAATCTAAATTGGAGTGCCCAGTGTCAGGCAGCAGCCACCAAAGCAAATAGGGTGATGGGATGCATTAGAAGAGGTCTGGGGGCACGAGATGAAAACATCATTCTCCCTCTGTACAAATCACTAGTCAGACCACACTTGGAGTATTGTGTGCAATTTTGGGCGCCGGTGCTGAAGAAAGACATTACTGAACTTGAAAGGGTTCAGAGGCGGGCTACTAAAATAATAAATGGAATGGGTGCATTACAATACACGGAAAGGTTATCAAAATTAGGTCTATTTACTCTAGAAAAGAGAAGACTTAGGGGAGACCTAATAAATATGTACAAATATATCAGAGGGCCATATAGAGATCTCTCCCATGATCTGTTTGTACCAAGGACTATGACAAGAACAAGGGGGCATTCTTTTCGATTGGAGGAAAGAAAATTCCTACATCAGCATAGAAGAGGGTTCTTCACAGTAAGAGCAGTGAGGCTCTGGAACTCTCTTCCTGAGGAAGTGGTGATGGCCAACTCACTGAATGAATTTAAGAGAGGAATGGATGCATTTCTTGTTAGCAAAAGTATAGAAGGTTATAAATAGCATAATCTTACAGGTAGATAGAAGAGCGACCAAGATTATTAGAGGAATGGGGGGGCTGCAATACCAAGACAGGTTATTAAACTTGGGGTTAGTTAGTTAGGAAAAACAAAGGCTTAGGGGGATCTAATCACAATGTATAAATATATGAGGGGACAGTACAGAGACCTTTCCAAAGATCTCTTTACACCTAGGCCTGCGACTGGAACACGGGGGCATCCGCTACGTCTTGAGGAAAGAATGTTTAATCATAATCACAGATGAGGATTCTTTACTGTACGAGCAGTGAGACTATGGAGCTCTCTGCCGTATGATGTTGTATTGAGGGATTCACAAGTAAAATTTAAGCAGAGCCTGATCGCATTAATTGAAAAATATAATATTACCAGTTATGTATATTGGATTTTATGACAGGGTATTGATCCAGGGAACTAGTCTGATTGCCGTATGTGGAGTCAGGAAGGAATTTTTTTCCCCATTGGAGCTTATTTGACACATTGGGTTTTTTTTTGCCTTCCTCTGGATCAACATGTTAGGCTACGGGTTGAACTAGATGGACTTAGAGTCTCCCTTCAACCTTAAAAACTATGAAACTATGAAACTATGAATCATGCTACAGTCATGACATTTGTGATATTCTGTTTGGAGATGTTTATGCCATATGTGTCTATGTGGCCACCAAGTGGTTTCAATGTGAATTGCATTCTGTCAATAGTTTTCCTAGCATTTTCTGATAATATGTTGAATTTATATACTGGGAATTTGGAGTCCTTCACGATATTCAAGAACAGGCCGGACGCATCTGTACCCTTTGTATACCGTATATCAATGGAAAAATCAATTTTCTTTCATTTTAACACGGAAGAAAATGTGGATCACTAAATAAACAAACTCAGTAGAAACAATAAAATGGCTGGAGCATAATGAGACACACAAGGTCTCCGCGAGATGACGGTGAATTGCTTTTTTGAAGAACGCCGGTAGAATGGAACTCATTGGAAATTACACAAGATTTGAATCAATAATTAAGTCTGGGAGACAAAGAAACCAAATTGACTAATTTCGGACCCTCGGTAATTGACAGCAGAAACTTAAACAAAGGTGAAGCAGGGATTGGCAGTTTACACTGAGCGTTTCATTATGGCTTTAATCAGGGCGTGATTGTGCAAATTGCTCATTTAAGCGACGCAATCAGTGCATTTAATGTGTAATTTGACACGAGGGAGAAAATCAAATATTGCAGGATGGTAATTTTTTTTATTTGGAGCTTGCCAGCCTACGCAGAATGAAAAGAGAGTAGAATAATTATAAGTTTGGCAACGTGAGAATGTCAATTTATATTTTTATGTTTTTGCCCTTTTACCAAAGAGACAAAACTATTTAGTAAATTCTTTCGATTGCAGAATAGAGGAAATTAATTTGCAGGATAAAAAGTTGACAAGGAATCTGAAGTTCAAATTTATTTTTATTTTTTTAACATGAAAATGTGTAATAAACAGAAGGCAAAATAGTTTGGAAATTATTATTATTATTATTATTATTAGGCCTTCAGGTCAATCTTGATGGATGAACACTCTGCAGGAAGATCAATCTTATGCAGCCTAGATAGGTCGTACTCACAGCAAAAAAGGGCAACCAGTCCAGTTAGCCCAGGCCAACATATCTAATGCACAATGCCTAGATAGGTCCCCAAGAGTTTTCTCCACTTAGATAGGTCCATCAGAGTCTTCTCCACCTAGATCGGTCCACCAGGGTCTCTCCACCTAGATAGGTCCACCAGGGTCTTCTCCACTTAGAAAGGTCCACCAGGATCCTTCTCCACCTAGAAAGGTTAACCAGGGTCTTTTCCACCTACATAAGTTCACCAGGGTCTTCACCACTTAAAAAAATCCACCAGGGTCCTTTTCCACCTAGAAAGGTCCACCAGGGTCTTCTCCACCTAGATAGGTTAACCAAGGTCTTCTCCACCTACATAGGTCCACCAGGGTCTTCTCCACCTAGATCGGTCCACCAATGTCTTCTCCACCTAGATAGGTCAACCAGGGTTTTCTCAACTAGATAGGTACACCATGTCTTCTCCGCCTAGATAGGTCCACCAAGGTCTTCTCCACCTAGATAGGTCCACCAGGGTCTTCTCCACCTAGATAGGTCCACCAGGGTCTTCTCCACCTAGAAAGGTCAACCAGGGTCTTCTCCACCTAGATAAGTTCACCAGGGTCTTCTCCACTTAGAAAAATCCAACAGGGTCCTTCTCCACTTAGAAAGGTCCACCAGGGTCTTCTCCACCTAGATAGGTTAACCAAGGTCTTCTCCACCTACATAGGTCCACCAGGGTCTTCTCCACCTAGATCGGTCCACCAATGTCTTCTCCACCTAGATAGGTCAACCAGGGTTTTCTCAACTAGATAGGTCCACCAGGTCTTCTCCGCCTAGATAGGTCCACCAGGGTCTTCTCCACCTAGATAGGTCCACCTGGGTCTTCTCCACCTAGATAGGTCCACCAGGGTCTTTTCCACCATTTCCTAGAAAGCATCAAGCCATCGGGTTGCTGGTCTTCCTCTTCGCCTTCCTCCTTCTATTCTTCTCACCATAATGTCCTTCTCCAATGATTGTTCTCTTCTTATGATTTGTCCAATGTTGACAAGTCATAGCTTAATGATCCTTGCGTCATCGGTTCTGCCAGAAATGGGTGGTGCCCATAACCACAAGTGCGGCACAGAATATATGAATACACGTGAGACAAGTGTGTTTGTTTTCTGGCAGAACCAATGACGCTGAGTGTAAAACAGCAAATATAAATACCAAAACTCCCCTGATGAGTGAAGGTGATAACGAAACGCGTCGGAGTGATTATATGGCTCTGCATACAGAATAAAATTTTTATCTACATGGAAAATTTGACTCCTGAGAACAGGTGGCATGTGGCCACTATGAAAGTGAAAGGTCGACCATGATGGAATACCCTGTGCTGAGAATAGTTTGAAGAATCCATTTTCGGATGAGACCTTTCCATATCATATACACGGATGGTCATATTGAGAAATGATATCTGGTGGTTCTAAATGATATATTTGTCTCATTATATGTCCCTCAAAAAACTCCCAGTTTTAGTGTTTTGAGGGGCAGTTCCCCTCGTAGGTTACTGTGTGGATATTTGGATATTGTTACTGGTTGGGAAGTGTCCTCAGTAACGTTTCTGGGATTGGTTTCCATTGTGCCTCACATGGGTGCTGGGCCCGTTTGATCTTTCTGACCCAGCAGGCATGTGTTTTGTGTTTTAGTGTTCACGTTTTTATGGGACTACTGTCACTTTTAAGGCATCATTTTAGTAAAAGTTAAGTTTTATGAGTCTTTATTCTAATCTAGGAGCTGTTTGGTACATCTCCTGAACCCATTTCCGCTTGTCCTCAGTTTAAATCTACGGGTTTCTGATTCGTCTAAAAATTGTATGGTATCCAGCTTATTACCACCCTCGCCTTCCCCTGTCCGTAGACTTCAATATACTGTGTAGTCTGAATCCTCACTGTCTTAGCCAATTGTCTTGGGATTCGAGTTTGATTTTCCTAATGGATATTGAGTTCAGGAGGCAAGAGGAGTGAGAGAAGTGGCTCATAAGTGCAGAAAGAATTAGATTTCTATTATAAAATATATTTAAAAGATTTTTAGATTATACCATTAATTTATTGAAAGGGAACACATGAAATATAAGACAATAAAGCTGAACCCATGCTCTATACATGTGAATATACAAGTCAAAGCATGAATAACTAAAACTTTTCAACATACTTTAGGAGAATTTTGTATCAATTTAATCTTTATGCAACATTTAGTTGTCACGCTAGGTACGGGAAACCGAAGGGAAAGGAAACCCTGTGTCTAGGGAAAGGGAAGATGGTGACCCCTGAAACTGATGGCCCATGGGGTCACCCACCACCCTAGGTTCTGCACCTATACGCCAAGTCGGATACCTGACCCTAGGTATCCCTAGTGCTAGGCCCTAAATATGAATGATGGTCCTGGGGGCCCGAGGGAGGTGCTGAGGCGAGGGGACGGATGCGTGCTGGGGTGTCGGTGCGGTGCGGCGCGGTGCGTGGCCCGAAGGCACTGTTGTACTCACTATGAGAAAACACGCTGGAGTCTCTGGTAAACTAAACAAGATGGTGAACGGTGCCCGCAGTCGGCTGCAGTTTCCCCTTAACAGGTTGATGGTTTCCGCCTTTCTCCTGCACCTCTCTTGTGTGAATGTTATGACTCTTATGCCTAAGCAACGGTAGTCCGCTCCCCGGCTTGCTGTGTGTCGGGAGAGCCCTGTGTGCCCGCAGACGCTGGCCCCTTGGGTCTCTATGCCTTGGCGGTGGCTTTACCCTAATCATTGGGCTGTTGTCTTCAGTCGAGTCTTGTGTGGGAAAGGTCCTAAAATCCAGTCCTCAATCAGTTGATTTGACTCAGCCTAGTTGTTTCTAAGCCTCGTACTGGGTCTGAGTACTCCTCCTGGTGCTCCGGTTTCCAATCGGTTCCCCGGTTCGGTACCGGCGGGCCACCATCCATCCCCAGTCCCTACGGTTCCACCGGCTGTAATCCCAGCTCCTGCAGGCGGCCACCACCGTCTGCCTCCTTGCCAGAGGTGACTGGGATCCAACCCAGACACCTGATGAAGACTTGTGGCAGGCCTGAGCACAGGTCTGCCCTTGAACTTGACTCCAACTAGACTACTGTCTTTCCCGCCTCCGGGACTGTGTACTCCTTGGTGGGTGGAGCCAACTGCCTGGCTCCGCCCTCCTGGTGTGAGCATCAAACCCGGAGGGTGATAACAAGGGTTTTGTAGTTTGGCTGCTGTCACCTTTTTAGGGGAGGGTGTGTGTGTGTGCATAGGACTACCTGGGACGACCTGACTAGTCCAGGGCGTCACAGTGACGCCACCTGTGGTTCGCGGTAAGGGGAGTACCGCCGCTGCCGATGGGAGTACCCGGGGGAGATGGAGTGGGGCAGCCAGATGATGTTCCCTGCATGGGTAGGATAGTGGAGGAGGTGTAGGGAAGCGTGGTGCAGGCCAGGCAGGCAGACTCAGGGGAGAGCAGCTTACTCACTCAGGCCGTGTAGATGTTGGTGCGACCATTAAGCAGACTCTGACACAGGAGAAAACCAAGTCTCTGGGTGCCGCTGCCACTCTGGGCAGCTCATCCGAGAATCCGTCCCCGTTGGTATTGCTGGCGGTCTGGAGCCTGCCTCCATGCACTTGTGTTTAGACGTTTCTGAGTGACCCCCTCAGCCTGTAGCTGTCGGGGCCCCGCTCCCTACAATTAAATAGAGGAGCTGTGCTCTCGATGGTAGACACTTGGGATTTCAGTGAGCCACAAAAGCTGGAAAGTCCTATCCCCCTCGTTGTGTTGGTGCCTTCGATCTCTGAGCTTTTGGGGAAAGTTCATAAAGAAACTATCCTCCACAGGTTAATTATCAGGTTGCATGAAGCTACTCCCTGATCTAGGGCCCAGTACCCTGCCGTGATTGGTACCGGTCCGGTTACTAGATTTTCCGATGCCAACCGTTCTCCAAAAGTAAGTCTGGGCACCCTTCTCCAATACTCTGCGACCGGGTCTCCGACTCCTCCGGTCCCAGACAACCGTCTGCGACCTAACCAAAGTCTCCCGGGGAGCTACAACTCCCCCAGCTACTCACTCTCTGAGGGCTACTACTTGACTCCACTGACTATCTCCTTCCCACCAGTCTGCCTGACCCCTAGGCGGATGGCCTTTTTTCCACCTAGACCACCCACTGGTGTGTCTGACAGGGTGTGGTGTGAGGTGTGGCTAGGATTTGAGTGCTGATGGAAGCAATACCAATAGTTAGGATCCCAGAACCATGGAGGGTGAGTTCTGCACCATAAGGAAAAGGAGTACAGTTCCCTGTGACACCCTGATAAGATCAGGGGCGTCACAAATCCAGCAGGAAAGCTACCTATAGCAATGAATACTGACAGCAGAAACAATGGAAAGTCAGGTTGCATTCTGCGCAGTCAAACGCTGTGATCTTCTACGACCATAAACCACATGACCGTCTGTCACCCATGACACACCCGTGACAGTAGTTTCTCTTTTACCTCACTCTCTATGTATTCAAAAACAAGTTAAAAACATTGAATAGGAAAACGAGAAGGAGGAAGGGTTGATGGTGCAGTTTCTCTGCTTCTCCTGTGCATGAGGCTCGTGCTGTGAGAGGGAGGAAGGGGGTGAAACCACCAACATGGCACCGTTATGAGAAGAAAATGTACACTTGATGGAAAAATGATGAAATTATCAAACATTTGGCTTCAGTATACCCAAAACACATCTACAACTGCCAAAAGTGGGCTTTTGGATTTTGTAATGACAGGTACTACCTTCAAAGTCTTATGTTAATAACCTGGTCCTATGTAAAATGCTTTTGGTTGAAGAATTGCTTAAACTTGCCCATAATTATTAACATACATGGATGATGACTTTCATGCTGTAGTTTCACTCCTTTATAGACCAAATATATCCTGAGCCAAGAAAGAAAGAGGTGCGTTAATACAGAGTAATAAAAAACTCATCTCAGAAAATAAGGGAGAAGTCAATATCTTATTTTATCTAAAAACATAAAAGTAAGGTAAAAGTATATTGTACGATGTAATGAAACACATAGTTTACATGGTGCTGGTCTCCCGGTGCCATTACACACCGACCAGTTGTATATTCTGCCGACACAGAGGCCGCCAAGGGTAAATCAAGAGAACAAGAGACATCGTAAAATTATTTTTGCTAATTTTACATTTATTACTTATATTTCATGAGATTTTATGTCTTAAAAATAATTATGATGATTGCTAATAGAATTTTACATTTTATTCATATTATTGTTATTCCGTGTACACCGTGTGCAGAATTATTAGGCAAGTTGTATTTTAGAGGATTTGTTTTATTATTGATCAACAACTATGTTCTCAATCAACCCAAAAGACTCATAAATATCAAAGCTTAATATTTTTGGAAGTTGGAGTGTTTTTTTTTTAGATTTGGCTCTTAGGAGGATATCTGTTTGTGCAGGTAACTATTACTGTGCAGAATTATTAGGTAACTTAATAAAAACTAAATATATTCCCATCTCACTTGTTTATTTTCACCAGGAAAACCAATATAACTGCACAAAATATAGAAATAAACATTTCTGACATGCAAAAACAAAACCCAAAAAATTAGTGACCAATATAGCTACCTTTCTTTATGATGACACTCAGCAGCCTACCATCCATAGATTCTGTCAGTTGCTTGATCTGTTTACAATCAACATTGCGTGCAGCAGCCACCACAGCCTCCCAGACACTGTTCCGAGAGGTGGACTGTTTTCCCTCCCTGTAGAGCTCACATTTTATGAGGGACCACAGGTTCTCTATGAGGTTCAGATCAGGTGAACAGGGGGGCCATGTCATTATTTTTTCATCTTTTAGACCTTTACTAGCTAGCCACGCTGTGCAGTAGTTGGATGCATGTGATGGAGCATTGTCCTGCATGGAAATCATGTTTTTCTTGAACGATACCGACTTCTTCCTGTACCACTGCTTGAAGAAGTTGTCTTCCAGAAACTGGCAGTAGGTCTCGGAGTTGAGCTTCACTCCCTCCTCAACCCGAAAAGGTCCCACAAGTTCATCTTTGATGATACCAGCCCATACCAGTCCCCACCTCCACCTTGCTGGTGTCTGAGTCGAAGTTGAGCTCTCTGCCCTTTACTGATCCAGCCTCTGGCTCATCAAGAGTCACTCTCATTTCATCAGTCCATAAAAGCTTTGAAAAATCAGTCTTAAGATATTTCTTGGCCCAGTCTTGACGTTTTATCTCATGTTTCTTGTTCAAAGGTGGTCGTTTTTCATCCTTCCTTACCTTGGCCATGTCCCTGAGTATGGCACACCTTGTGCTTTTTCTCCAGTAATGTTGCAGCTCTGAAATATGGCCAAACTGGTGGCAAATGGCATCTTGGCAGCTTCACGCTTGATTTTCCTCAATTCATTATCATTTTGCACCTTTTTTGCCCAACACGCTTGCGACCCTGTTGTCTATTTGCCATGAAACGCTTGATTGTTCAGTGATCACATTTCAAAAGTTTGGCAATTTCAAGACTGCTGCATCCCTCTGCAAGACATCTCACAATTTTGGACTTTTCAGAGCCTGTCAAATCTGTCTTCTGACCCATTTTGCCAAAGGAAAGGAAGTTGCCTAATAATTAAGCACCCCTTATATAGGGTGTTGATGTCATTACACCGCACCCCTCCTCATTACAGAGATACACATCACCTGATTTACTTAATTGGTAGTTGGCTCTCAGCCTATACAGCTTAGCAGTAGGACAACATGAATAAAAAGCATCATGTGATCAAAATACTCATTTGCCTAATAATTCTGCACACAGTGTATGTAAAAATGTATAAAAATTGTATATCTACAATATACAATTTATACATACAATATATTTATATATACAATATATTGTATGCATAAATGTATAAAAATGTGTCCAAATTATTTATAATCTAATAACAATAGAAAAAAAAACTATTTTTCCAATTATTTTTTAATTATATTAGCAAATTTGGGACCAAAAATGGATGGGCTTATAAGGAATATAGAGTGGGTGGTCCTTTCTGGTTTGGGGACATCCCTGTTTTCACAACACCAATGTTGGTAAGGTTGTAATAACATGGCCTAGTTTGGTACTTCATGACGTAAACCAAGTAATTATTCTTGTTTTTTGTGTGGGACAAGGGTAGTTCTGCGCAAATGTGCTCAAGGTCTCTGTGTGAGAGGCTCGAGGATTTCCGAGTGTCAGAAATTGGAAGATGCAGTGAGGACTGGATGGGTGACATAATTTTTGTGTACACCCCTGGCTTCATATCTTTCCTACGTCAGCCCCATCTGCTGCAACAAGAATATGAGAATTTTTTAATTTTACCTCTAAAGTCCAACTGAGCGAGAACTTGACCAAATCACGCAAAGGCTGTTGAGCGCTGATACTTTACTTTATTATGGCAACCATGTAAAATCTAGATTTGGCCCAGTTAAAATTTGCAATCAGCTAAGCTGGAATTTCTTAGAAGAGCAGGTTCTTATCCAAGGACTTTCTTTGTCTTCAGTTCTTTACAGGGTTCTGTAGACTTCCTGCTCTCGGAAACCATCACACAAAAGACGTCACTAAATACAAACATGTGGGGATAATAGAGAGAGCAAACAAACAGACCGATGAGAGATTTTATCACATAACGACCGAAATGCAAGGGGTAACGGTGGGAGAGGTCCACGGATTTTTTCGTTTTAGATTTTGTCACTGGAGCAGATTTACAATCCATGTATAGCATTGCAAAATGTAAGGGACATTTAAGATGCAGAACATGAGCAAAGTACCAGGATGCTAGTACAGCAAAACAATGCAAGTATCCTAATTATACTTATTTTTTTTTATTTTTTAATTAATAAATTATTTAAAATTTCCTTTTTAAAGGAGGTGCCTAATCACAGATATTGATGACAATGAAAAGGGACCTACCCTGGAGTAAGTCGAGGGGGTAAACCGGTAACCAACCCATAGAAGCTATGGCGTAGCAAAAATTGACGCCAGATATAGCTAAAAATTTAATATCAATAATCTTTATAAAGCGTTAACATATTCTGCAGCGCTTTACATACATCAGCATCACTGTCCCCATTGGGGCTCACAATCTAAATTCCTTATCACTATGTCTTTAGAGTGTGGGAGGAAACTGGAGAACCCGGAGGAAACCCACGCAAACACGGGGAGAACATACAGACTCCTTGCAGATGTTGTTCTTGGTGGCATTTGGACACAGGTCCCCAGCGCTGCAAGACTGCAGTACTAACCACTGAGCCACCATGCCGCCCTAAAAACTCAAAAAACGGTACTCAGGCAGGATGTAGTGCTTCTAAGTCTAGTTAGACGCAAAACCACTAGAGGTCACTAGCATCCACGGGAGGATGCAAAAGAATGGTCGATCAAGCCGAAGGTCAGTGCTGGGAAGTCATGTAGGTACAGAAGGGTAAGCAGACCCGGAGTCAAGTGAGAGCCAAGGGTTGGAAGGTCAGGAGGTATAGTCAGGATCTGGAGGGGAGCAGAGACGTAGTCAGATAGCAAGCCGGGGTCGGAAACCGGGAGGTCAAGTAAGTATAGAGAAGGGAGCGGAGACGGAATAACAAGGCAGAGAGCGGGTTAGGGTGACAGGTAGGTAAGACAAGACGGGAAGGATGGAGGTCAGGGAAAGGAGTACTATGTAGCGGGCAGGATCAGCATAGACTCACAGGAACCAGAAACACGCACTGCAAAGCAGGAACTATCACTGACAACATACCGAGGAAAACAGTTCCAAGATAAGGCAGCATGACCCCCGACATGAGACACGACAAAATAGGCTACTCCCATCAGACATAACCCCGGAGAATACAGACAGCAGGAAAAAAAACACATACAATGGCTCTGCACAAACAGAGTCATACGTGAATCATGACACATATGCCTGCTAGTGGCTCTCCTTCCAACATGAAGTCTCCATGGAGCTTTTAGAGGTCACATCACATGCACCAGCATTAGCCACACTCAACCTGGCGGGAACACAATATAAAGCCAAAGTTTTTACAACTATATAAACATGCTTTCATGGCTCAAACATGAAGACACTTTGTTAGAACAGTATTTTTCAGGTGCAGGAAAATAGTAAAGGTAAGGCCGGTTTCACACTTGCGTTGTTTTCATGGAAACAGGATCCGTCACAAATGCAGTACAGTTCATTTATTTACAGTGGAAGCGCGACACCATGTGGACACATGCGGGTAGTGTATGAAGCACACAATAGCATGGTGTCGCGCTTCCACTGTAAATAAATGAACTGTACTCCATTTGTGACGGATCCCGTTTCCATCAAAACAACGCAAGTGTGAAACCGGACTAAGGCAGCACTTCACCACAAATGATTTGATCTGTAGGTAGTGGTTGCACGTATGCCAAAAGAGGATGAACTCAAGCTTCTAGGAGATCCAAAGCATGCATGAAAGCTGTCATGGCTTGATAAAGAACTATCTATCTTGTAAGGTTGAAACTTTGCAGTTTCCCTGTGTAATGTGATGCGTTAATAAATATAATAGGGTTACTCACTCAGTTTTATGTTTGTGGTAGTACACAGGAACGCGTTACATTTAAAGGGAACCTGTTAGCAGATTTGGGGCCTATAAGCTGTGGCCACCACAACTGGGCTCCTATATACGTCATTCTAACATGCTGTGTATAAGACCCCAGGCCGCTGTGTAGAACATAAAAATCACTTTATACTACTCACTTAAACGGTTGCTGCGGTGGAGTTGGGTCATATGAGCGTCTCCGTTCTCCGGAACCAGCGCATTCTTTTTCAGCCATCTTCGTCCTCCTTCTGAAGCCTGTGTGCATGACGCATCCTACGTCATACATACTCGCCGGTCCCGCACATGGCAGATTAAAGTGCCCTTGTGCGGGACCTCAATGCCGACAAGTGTGGGTGACGTAGGATGCGTCATGTGTGCCGCCCCCACGTCAGCAGCCGGTGCTGCTCGGATCCGGATTTGTGGTATGGCTCAAGGGACTCTACCAGACCCGGGGTTCGCGCGTTCACTTTGAATAAATGAGGACATATTTGTACGGGTGTTGAAAACTGTCTGTGACGCCACCCACGGTGTGTGGAGAGGTGTAGCACCACCGCTGCTGCTGTGGGACTCCCGGGGGCGATGGGCTGGCAGCTGGATATTAACCCCTCCGTGGGCAGGGATGGATGCCCCAGGGCCCAATGTCTCTGTGCAGGGGATGGTAACGGCAGGGGCCGGCGCACCTGGTCAGACCAGGGATGTTACTCACGGTTGAATAAATCACACAAGTCCTTTGGTAAACCAAGGTGATGGTGGCCGACTGCCACGGCCGGGGGTGTATTTCTGTTCCCACACCCGGGCCGGTGGTCAATGCCCCTTTTCTCTGCACTTTGTGTTTTCTGTGGTGGACTTCTCGGTATGTAACACGGGAGTCCGCTCCCGGTCCTTTGGTTTGGAGCTGTGCTCGTCAGACGCTGACCTGTAGGATCTACCGGGCCCTGGCGGATGCCCTATCCCTCTCGGTGGGTGGTTGTCTACTTTTCGGGACTTAGGTTGGGACAGGACCTAAAATCCTGCCCTCAATTCGTTAATTAGCTAGGCCGTTGGTGCCGGTCCTGGCTTCAGGGTTCAAGTACCCTCTTTTGTGCACGGTTCCGGGTCGGTTCTCCGGTGTCGGTACCGGCGGGCTACAACCCTGCCCTGGTCCACCTCGGATCTCCAGCAGCCATCTTCCCATCTCCTGCTGGCACTGACCACTGTCTGCCACATAGCCAGCATGCCGGGGCTCCTACCCCGACGTCTGTCAACTTGAACCTCTCACTTCAACTCTCTGACCTTGACTACTGCTTTTTTCGCCCCGGGCTCTCCAGACCCCTAGGTGGTGGGCGTTTCCCTTCCATCTGGTCCTGCCCACTGGTGTGTCTGTCCTTTCCTGAGGGGGTGACTAGGATTTTGTCGGCTGGTTTAACCCAGTGTGGGATAGGTGTTATGCGGGGGCCTATTCTGTATGACTACCTGGTTTTTCCAGGGAGTCACACATGCACCCTGGCTTCAGAAGAAGGACGACAAAGATGGCCGAAAGAGGCCAAATGAGAACGGAGACGCCCATATGATCCAACTCTACCGTAGAGACCATTAGGTGAGTATTATAAAGTGATTTTTACGTTCTACACAGCGGCCTTGGAGCTTGTAGCCTCAATGCAAACATTTTCAACAAGGCTCTCAATTATCATCAGTGTTTAATAGTATTGAACTTCTGATATAGACCAAAGGCTCCTTTTGAGCCCCCCATAGGCCCCCGGGCCAGGGTATTACTGCAACCCATGCACCCACTATAGTTGCATCCCTGGCATATATTGCCTTCTGAAAGCAAACACTGCCTTAGTCTATTTTTGCACTACAAGGTTCATGCCCTGTAGCTGCTCTTCTCTGTCACTCACATCCTTCTGACCCACACTCACTATGACCCTTCCCACACCCCAGCAGGAGAATACCAGCACTTCACTGACTTGGAGGTGCTGAGCACAGTGCTCCTTCTCCTGAACAGCAAAATCTGCCATTCTCATTTTCTCTCTCAGGTGAAATCTTCTCCTTCATAAGCCTCAAACCTTCCCACCAACAAGCAGAATCGTAGATTGACGATTGTAAGAGGATTAAACCCCTAGGTCCTTGACCAGTAACAAGAACTGGGGTCTCAAAGCCTAAATGGAGCATGTGCAGCACTTCACTATAGGAGAGGTGCTCACTACCGATACATTCTCATATGGGACTTTCGGGCTTCAGGAGTGGGAAGACTCCCAGAGATCCTACTTTCCTCTAGACAAAGTATTATTTATATGACAATACTAATATTTGATTGGTGCGGGTCCATTTGCTAGAATAATGTGTTAGTGACAATTGAATGATTTTCAATAAACCTACAAACAATGTACAGCTATGTCAGGTACAGCCATAATTCTCTGTGCAATTAAGTCCCATATGGTCCATAAATTAATCCCCTCTGCTAGGTCATAAAGACTCAATGGCAGATCCAGTGTGAGAAAGCCGCTGCCAGAGTCCTCCAAAAAGAGCAAAAGGAGAATCCAACGTTGGAAATGTAGCGCCCCTGAAGCCATCAGGGTGCTACAAGGTACTGCATCCCCACAAAGGATGTAGGGCCTACCCCCTTAGGGACCCAAAACCCCAGTGCCGGTAACACTAAAAACCCAGGTAATCCAAGTTTTCGCCAACAATCCTCCATACAATGGTACCTAGCTAGGGTGGGACCATGGATGGCCACCTAGAGGTGGAGCCACTCCAGTCCACTAGTTAACCAGGTGGGAGGGGCAGACTGTGGAGAGTAGTCGGGAACACAGGAAGTCAAAAATGAGAAGGGAGACTGCAGTGAGACAGAGCAGTCAGTAGTCAGTCTAAGTAAAGGTCTAGAGTTGACAGCCGAGGTGTAAAGGTGGAAGTGAAAGGACTCCCTGACTCAGGTTGACAGTGACCTGGTATGCAGGAGAAGTGGTTGCCGGTGGAGTACTCCCGGAACTACGCACCGACGGGGTACAAGACCCTAGGACAGGAAAGAACTTCAAGCCAACCTGTCACCATCTGCACAGCAAAGGGAACCATCAAGGACCTTGCTGACCCTAAAGAATCCGAAGACTCAGCAGCAAAGGGAGAATCGGGGACAGGACCAGAGACTCCATCCCCACAGGGTTCACGTTACCATCAGGCGGACAGAAGTAGACAAACCACAGACCGGCGACCCCCAGTGTTCCATACCACGGGGACCCACTTACCAGAGACAGGTGCAGGGGCAGAAGGTACCAGAACACCAGACTGGCACTGGGACGAAGGGAACCTGGAGGCGAAACCAGCCGGCCGCGGGCAACCAGTTAACATCCAAGTGAGTAAACCAGTTGCACTGAATACCTGTCTGGACTCCTTCTTCCGACGCCCACTGCACCATACACCCACTGGGGCAATACCCTACTTGTGGAGGGACTACTATACTAGTGGCTAATACCATCAGCCCCAGTAGAGACATTTTGCAGTGGCGGCTCCCTACATTTAGCCGCAACACCGCAAATGGCGTCACGAATAAACTTTATTCACCAATCCCCTGTAAATATCCCCATTACATAAAGGGCTCAGGGCACGGAATCGGGTAACGGCCACCATCGTGACATTACAGAAATACAACATGTTGATCCCATCCAGTGTTGGGCAGACCCCATACACATGCTATGCCAGCAGAATCGTCTAATATATATGGGCCTTTATCCAATTCACACTGCAGACGTCATTACCTATGGCAAAAACTACCTTCCTGCTGGCGTTGAGTTAAAATTGTTGCCAATTTGATCAGGTAGCATGACAGTGATATAAACCTTCTACACAATACTGCAAAAATCACTGGCACACAGGAATCTTGCAAACTATAAGAAACAGAAACATACAGAATACGAGGGGTTGCTGATAAGTCTTTGGCTTAGTGATCTTTGTTTCTATGGTAACGAATGTTACATCACGTGAAAGCCTTATATGTCTAATATATGTTTTAAAAATGTTGTGTTTGTTGCTTATTGCAACAGTGTTCCACGCACGCACAAAAGCAAAATGGCGGAGTCTAATGCGATATTTACAGCAACTGAGAGCAGAGGAGGGATAAAATTCTTGTTTCTGCAAGGAAAGTGGGCGAATGATATGACTCGCCCACCCCAGGGCTGTGGGACACCCGGTGCCGGGCCGGACTAGTCCGGAGGTAGTCAGTGGTGGCTGGGCCCGGCTCCGTGGCCCTGGTGGGTGTCAGTAGAATATGTGGCTAGGTAAATAAAGTTTGTGTTCGTGACGCCACCTGTGGTATGCGGCTACTAAGCCGCCGCTGCTGTGTGAGGCCACCGGGATGATGTTATGGCAGCAATGGTGGTACTGCTCCCCACAGGTGGAGCAATGCCCGGGGCACTGTTGGTGCTTGTGAATGTCTATGCATCTTAAATAACAGAGACCACTTCAAGGGTGCAGTTCAAGTTATTTACTCACACTTCTTGTCACAGCGCTGTAGGGACCCTTGGACTGCTGGGACCACTGTCAGGGACCTCCGCCGTTTCTGGGTGATTCTGAGAGTGAAAGCCGGTACCCTTCTCTTAGTGTCTCTTTCTTCTGCTGTCTTCCTTACCCTTGCCTTTGATAGGATGAACCTGGCTTGGCCTCCACTACAGCCTCCAGGCTGGGGGGTCACCTGTCGGCTGATTACCCCTTTTCTGGGGGTTCTGCTATGGGTTCTGGCCCTGGGAGTCTACAACGTTCCCTGGGCCTCGGTTTTTACTGTTTGGAGATGATCTTTGCACTCCTCCAGTCTCTAGGGACCGTCCCCTGTCGCAGCTTGCTCCCTCCACCGATGTTCTTGTGGAACAGGCCACCGTAGCTCTAAACTGCCCCGACAGCTATACAGACTACCCGTGGCCCTGCGACTCCTTCTGTCTCCTACGTGGTGTCACCTGGACCTCTGGGTCCCAGGATCTTCACCAGGAAGCGTCTCCTTCTGTTTCTCTGCTCCTGTCTGACTTGGAGCTTTCTTTCCTTCTTTCTTTCTTTCTTTCTTTCTTTCCTCCTCCTTGCCTGCCTCCAGCAGGCCTCCTCCTCCCTCCTTTCTCGTTCTTCTTCCCCAACTACATGCTGGCTCCTCACACTCTCCCTCCCTGAGGTAGACTAGCTAGACTTGACCTTCCTCTCTGTGTCTGCTCTCAGATGGCTCCTCCCACCTCCCCAGGTGCTAAGCTGTACCCTATAGGAGCAGGGATGGGTCTTACGGCCCCTCCCAGCATGCAGCATGGGGGGGTAACTGCCACTTTCCCTGGTCCCAGTATGTACCTAACAATGGGTGTAGTGTGGATTTACCAGGGGACCGGAGTTCACTCTCTTCCTCTCCCAGAATGGGGCATCACACCGCTGGATGGGGTGCAATGACCTGTGGCGATGGAAGCCTCAGGGGCACCACACTCCCCCACAGCAAATCCCAGCACGTCCTCGGGCTGAAATACAACAAAAACATGTGGAAGAACTGCAAAACATTTTTGGTATGCAAAGCAACAAAACAATTAACATTTCTTCCCTTTATGGGAGGCACAAATACTTTAACGTTGCAAACTTCTTATAAAGAAAACTATGTGTGCACTTCCAGTTCATTGCACGGTTCGGGCACATCCCCCATAATTCTGGTAGGGGGCACAACGGGTGCAACTATATACATTTCTGGCTACAACAAGTCCAGTAGCCTGGCAGTTCGTTTCTTTTCAAACAACAATGGGGCAAATACTCAACCAGCCACTAAGTCCAGTGGCCTGGTTACACAGGACACATAAGACATCACATTCACCGGGGACCACATTCCAGTTCCGTGGCCCGGTACATATAAACATGGGGGTGACATTTTCGAAAAGCATGAGGGGCAGTACAGCAGGAAAGGGTGTCATCTTCGAAAAGAACATTAGGGCAGCACAAAAGGGACATCTTCACAAAGAATGAGGGGCAGACAGGGGCTATATACAGTTCAGCTGCTTCTTACTTCTTTACTCTGACTCTTCATTGCTGGGGTCCTTCTTTGGCAGGGCCCTGGGCAGCATGTAGGCCATAGAGATTCTGGTCTGCGTTTCTTGCGTGGCTGTCGCAGGACCTCTGCTCAGTTCTGTGGCCTGGGTCTGCCTTGAGGTAGTGCTGCTGCTAGGGGAGAGGCTGCGCGCTTGCATCGGGCGGCGCCACTCTGGTTCTTCTAGGGCCGCTTCTTCCCTCAGAATTCGCACATGCAGCGCATACCACCCACGGTTCCCCATCAGCCGTGTGTACTCTACCACATCACCCAGCTTCGCATCTCTCCCTGGGTGGCCTCTGGGCAGGTGCTCCTCGATGTCTCTTCGGGCCACAAACACGTCCTTGCCCAGACCGGGTCCCTGATGAAGCCCCAGCCGCCAGCTTGTCGGAAGTCAACTACTAGGCCCCGTCTCACTGGGCCCTCAGATCCCTTCAGGGCCTTCCTGACTTCTTCTTTGGAGGCCAGATTAGCGGCTTCTCTGGCCTTTCGCTTCTCCTCCCGGAGTTCCCGCTCCCTCTGGTACTCGACCACCAGCCTCCGGCACGTTAGCTCGTTGGCCAGGGGAGTCTCCTTGGGGAGCAGCGGCCGCTGCAGTCCCCCGCTTTCAATGGGCGCAGCGTCCCAGTTCACTCCCGGGGATGCCATTCCCAGGAGGCTCACAGGGGGACTCGGCAGGGGGTCCGCTAGCTGTTCGGGGTCCAACCCTCCCCACGCTCCGTCTGTGGGGGTCTCAGGCAGGCCTCCGGTGCCCCACCGGGCGTCAGCGGGGCTGGCGGGAAAGGCCAGGGGGTCAGTGAAGGGGCTAGTCGGTGGCGCGTGGCGGGGCCATGGGTCCGGACGGGTCGGGGGTTCATTCAGCTCACCCTGCTGCTGCTCCGCGGCATCCATCCACTGGCCCAGGCCCTCCGGTATCAGCGGTGTTTCTCTCTGCCGGTCCGCTTCTACTTCCACGCTGCTCAGCCTCCGGGCCAGGACTCGCATCTCCTCCCGGAGCAAGTTCAGCTCAGGATCCATTCTTCCGGTCCCTGGTGCACTTTGCTGCAGCTCCTCCGCCATGCTGCCGACCTGGGGAATGCTGACTGGAACACTGCTCGGGTGCTCGACCACGCCACTCGGCTGCTCCCTTTCCCTTCTCGGAGGCGGGGCCGGAGGCTGCATTAGCATCTGGCGCCCAGCCCATCACGACCGGCATCACTCCGCTTGCGATAAGGTACATCTTCTTTATCTGCTGGTCTGGCATTTAGACTCTCTCTGCCAGCCGGCCAGCTTATCTAGTCGCCATTTCTTCTTCCTCCGCCTTCTATGGCGGGCACCGCTTCGCGCTCTTTTCTTGGACAAGGGGGCGGGGCTTCTCTTCGCGCCCTTTCTTCTTGCACGCCCCCCTTCTTCCCGCGCTCAGTGTCTTCAATGGCTGCAGTTTCTCACAGTAAACACAGGCTATTTCACGATTCTTCAGGCGCACAGTACCCGGTGAAACCGGGCACGAAATCCTGTTCGTGACGCCAAAGTTGACTCGCCCACCCCAGGGCTGTGGGACACCCGGTGCCGGGCCGGACTAGTCCAGAGGTAGTCAGTGGTGGCTGGGCCCGGCTCCGTGGCCCTGGTGGGTGTCAGTAGAATATGTGGCTAGGTAAATAAAGTTTGTGTTCGTGACGCCACCTGTGGTATGCGGCTACTAAGCCGCCACTGCTGTGTGAGGCCACCGGGATGATGTTATGGCAGCAATGGTGGTACTGCTCCCCACAGGTGGAGCAATGCCCGGGGCACTGTTGGTGCTTGTGAATGTCTATGCAGCTGAAATAACAGAGACCACTTCAAGGGTGCAGTTCAAGTTCTTTACTCACACTTCTTGTCACAGCGCTGTAGGGACACTTGGACTGCTGGGACCACTGTCAGGGACCTCCACCGTTTCTGGGTGATTCTGAGAGTGAAAGCCGGTACCCTTCCCTTAAGTGTCTCTATCTTCTGCTGTCTTCCTTAGCCTTGCCTTTGATAGGATGAACCTGGCTTGGCTTCCACTACAGCCTCCTGGCTGGGGGGTCACCTGTCGGCTGATTACCCCTTTTCTGGGGGTTCTGCTATGGGTTCTGGCCCTGGGAGTCTACAACGTTCCCTGGGCCTCGGTTTTTACTGTTTGGAGATGATCTTTGCACTCCTCCAGTCTCTAGGGACCGTCCCCTGTCGCAGCTTGCTCCCTCCACCGATGTTCTTGTGGAACAGGCCACCGTAGCTCTAAACTGCCCCGACAGCTATACAGACTACCCGTGGCCCTGCGACTCCTTCTGTCTCCTACGTGGTGTCACCTGGACCTCTGGGTCCCAGGATCTTCACCAGGAAGCGTCTCCTTCTGTTTCTCTGCTCCTGTCTGACTTGGAGCTTTCTTTCCTTCTTTCTTTCTTTCTTTCTTTCTCTTTCTTTCTTTCTTTCTTTCCTCCTCCTTGCCTGCCTCCAGCAGGCCTCCTCTTCCCTCCTTTCTCGTTCTTCTTCCCCAACTACATGCTGGCTCCTCACACTCTCCCTCCCTGAGGTAGACTAGCTAGACTTGACCTTCCTCTCTGTGTCTGCTCTCAGATGGCTGGCTCCTCCCACCTCCCCAGGTGCTAAGCTGTACCCTATAGGAGCAGGGATGGGTCTTACGGCCCCTCCCAGCATGCAGCATGGGGGGGTAACTGCCACTTTCCCTGGTCCCAGTATGTACCTAACAATGGGTGTAGTGTGGATTTACCAGGGGACCGGAGTTCACTCTCTTCCTCTCCCAGAATGGGGCATCACACCGCTGGATGGGGTGCAATGACCTGTGGCGACGAAAGCCTCAGGGGCGCCACAGATATTCATGCTGACATGTCGCAGACATTGGGGGATCAATGCCCTTCATATTCCAGAGTTAAGAACTGGGTTGCAAAATTTAAACCGGCCACTTCAGCACCAATGATGAGGAACGTCCTAGATGACTGAGAGCGGTTGTTGTTCCGGAGATCGTCGATACTGCACAACCTCATACTGGAGAATCCACGGATTTCAGCTAAAGCAATAGCAGACATCATGGGGATTTCCTGTGATCATGTTTGTGCCATTATCCATGAACATTTGGACATGAGGAAGCGATCTGCAAAGTGGATCCCCAAATGTTTGACAACAAATCAGAGAAGCATGTGAGTGAAAACTTCCCGGTCCAATTGTCAGCATTTCTGGACTGATAAGAACTTCCTTGATCAACTGGTCACTTTGGACGAGACCTGGATTTATTTGTATGACCCTGAAAACAAGGAACAGTCAAAAGAGTGGAGGAACAGTGGTTCTCCTCGTCCAAAGACGTTTAGGGTGCAAAATTCAGCCACTAAGATGATGGCAACCTGTGATCTGGGATAAGGAGGGTGTGCTGCTAGTGGACTACCTTCAAAAGGGTTCCACCATCAATGTAACATATTACATTGCACTTTTGGACCAATTGAAGGCAGCTCTGAAGGCCAAAAGGAATCTTGTTTCTGCAAGACAACGCCTCCGCTCACACTGCACAAGTGACCATTGCAAAACTGGCAGAGCTGGCCTTCCAGCGGGTTGACCACCCACCTTATTCACCAGATCTAGCTCCCTCCGACTATCATCTGTTTTCAAACCTGAAGAAACACCTCAAGGGTACCAAATTTCACACCATTTCTGATGCCATGGCTACTATGGATGCCTGGTTTGAGGCTCAACCGAAATCCTTCTTTTTGCTAGGCTTACAGAACTTGGAATATCGATGTAAGAAGTGTGTTGTCATTGGTGGAGAATATGTGAAATAAATGTAAAGTTTCATCATGCTATCTCATTTCTTTCTGGGAAAAGCCAAAGACTTATCAGCAGCCCCTCGTATTAGAAAGTTGCAGGTTAATTTATAACACTTTGATTAAATTTTAGTTACTGAAAAATCGTAAAGTCCCTTTAAGTGGTTTCCAGAAGCTATTGGGACATGAAATATAGGAAATATCTGCGGTATAACGTGCTGTATATAATTATATCCACACTATATACTTATTTCATTCTTCGAGAACACAATCTTGTTCCTGTTGTTTTTTCAGGAGGGATCAGAATAATTTGCTCATCACATAAACCAGATGCTGCCTGCGACATCTGTATTTACTTTTAACTCCTTACACTGGGCTTGTGAGTTCCTAAAGTTGGGGCGTTCTCACAATCCCATTCCCAGTACTGCAGTGATACGCTGACATGTCCTGTGACATAAATAGGCCAAAAAGAAAAAAAAAAGCCTATCCACAACCTATGTGCAGAGCCATGACCGCTGGGGCTGTATACATCCCGCTATCGCTCTACAAGAGATGATGAAATACGCCACTAGTTTATTTTCCCAAATGAATATGGGAAAGCGTAACTTTAGACATCTGGCCAATCTTGTATAGGACTGGAAATATTTGAGTATTTCCTGTCTCTGTGGTCCTATTCCCCAAGGACTGGAATCCTTCCACATTCTTGGGAACAACACATGGGGGAGGACGCCGCATCAAAAGTCACATCTGTATGGCATACAGCACACATAGGAGAAGCTGCGTATGTGGATCTGCTACAGGATCTCTAGTGATGGTGAATATATCATATATATATATATATATATATATATATATACAATACAGACCAAAAGTTTGGACACACCTTCTCATTCAAAGAGTTTTCTTTATTTTCATGACTCTGAAAATTGTAGATTCACATTGAAGGCATCAAAACTACATGTGGAATGGAATACTTAACAAAAAAGTGTGAAACAACTGAAAATATGTCTTATATTCTAGGTTCTTCAAAGTAGCCACCTTTTGCTTTGATTAGGGCTTTGCACACTCTTGGCATTCTCTTGATGAGCTTCAAGAGGTGGTTACCGGAAATGGTTTTCACTTCACAGGTGTGCCCTGTCAGGTTTAATAAGTGGGATTTTTTTTTGCCTTATAAATGGGGTTGGGACCATCAGTTGTGTTGTGCAGAAGTCTGGTGGATACACAGCCGATATTCCTACTTTAAAGAATATGCCTTTAAACAATATGAGACATCCCATATGATGATGTCATGTCTTTCAAAGCTTCTGATAGGCTTATTGGCAACATCTGAGTTAAGTACAGACACACCTGTGGATCTATTTTATTTCACACCTGAAACGCACTGTTTCTTTGTGTAGTATCATGGGAAAGTCAAAACAAATCAGCCAATATCTCAGGAAGAGAATTGTGGACTTGCACAAGTCTGGTTCATCCTTGGGTGCAATTTCCAGATACCTGAAGGTGCATCGTTCATCTGTACAAACAATTATACACAAGTAAAATGGACAGCAATGAGTCCTGACCTCAATCCCATTGAAAATCTTTTGGGTGCGCAGGAAAAAGAACCCTGCAAACATTCAGGAGCTTGAGCAAACTGCAAAGAAAGAGTGGGAGAAAATACCAGCTGAGAAGTGCAAGAAGCTTATAGACGGCTACAAGAAATGTTAAGAGGCAGTCATCAATTCATCAATGCCAAAGGGTGTGCAACCAAGCATTAATTAGGGTGCCTTTATTGCTGCACATGCTGTTTATTCTTTTTTGGGTTTTTTTTTAAATTGCAACCAATTAAAAAATCCTGAGGAAATAACATATATATATATACTTCCATGTCTGGAGAGAAAAAACATCATAAATATTAGAGTATTTGTTTCTTGGCTAAATGCAATTTTGCAACATTTATTTTATTGCTTCAATGTCTGGAAGAGAATGAATTGAATAACTTTGCACTTAGCTTTGATTAAAAAAAATATCTCCTACCAATTTGTGTATACGGTTTGTTTAAACAACTATCCATCTCCAGAGTTACGGACTACAAACAAGCCCTGTGTGTTGTCTGTATGAAGCACGGACTAGGCATAACACAGAGGTTACAATGTGAAGAAAAAAGGTAGAAAGGCCCTCATGGTAGAGACTGGGGAGATGGGTCACACCTGATACTAACATATGTCTGCAACCTAGTGTCACAGTCATTTCCCTGCTTTTTAGAGACTAGTGACAGGTTGAGGACTGGAGCCTCTCATTTCCATCTGGGACTCTACAAATAAACTTAAGTTTCCTTTCTTTTGGTGCTTAATGAGTTAATGTCGGTTTTGTTGCCAGCAGCTCATTGCAGTGCATGTCAGCAGCAGCTGCTTTGTAACCACACCCCTTTAAGTTTAAGTAGTGGGGTTTCCAAGCATTCCTTGCTGATGATACAATTTTTTTGTATTCTGGCCACCTTGGTGGAAGGTCCTGTCTAGACTTTATCCTTTTTGTTGCTGTTTTTCCGTGTTTGTCTTACATTTACTTGTGTTGTATTAATGCAGTGGTGGGTCTAGTGAACCTCAACTGCCAGTTCCCTAGCTAGGGCCTCTACAGGGTTTCTCACGGTCACAGCTTCCTGCTCGACGACAGTTGAGGAAACTATATAGGGACTGGCTAGGAGAGTAGGGACAACTGCAGGTGAGTTCAAGAGGTATCCCATCCATCCCTCTCACTAACGCCAGGTCCCATCATTGTTACAGTGTCCCCTGTGTTCCCCCTTATTTGTGGTATTGTTTATTGTGCGTCAGGTTTCCCATTAGTCTAAACGCACGTGCCACGCTTGTTATACCTGGCAAACGTGACACCTAAGCTGCCTAACATCCCTAAGTGGGTGCTTCCCCCAGCCGACATCACGTGCCAAGTTCCTTACTGTCCCTTCACTTGCCCTGAATAGTGTCAAGGCCGATAAGTGCACTAGACGTCACCACTAAAATAATCCAACACAGGGGAAGGGAGACAGACAGGGGTACCTAGACAAAAGGATATCAACAAACAGCAAAGTAGCAGCCAAAGTCCAGGGCTGCAGACAACTGGGCTCCAGCAACTTTCAAATACATCCTCTCTCTATGGTGGTCAGTTCAGAGTGATTTCTCTAGAACCAGCATCATGTGATGGAGCATGTGACTATTTAAAGTGAATGGTCACAAACCAGCTGCACCTGAGGTTGGACTAGCTAGCAACTACCAGCAAGGAAAATTATATTAACGCTTGCTGCACTAACAGAAAGCAAATACATTTAATATACAGAGCCTCACAGATTATGGTGGGGCTCAGATCAGGGAACTGTCAAAAATATCTCAAGGATTGGAGATACTCGTGACAGTTTGGTCCTGACAAAAACATGATACCATTTTGTTTTTTTGTTTTATAATCATCTTCAAACAGTAGTAGAGGAGGGCACAAACTAAAAAGCTATAAACTGTAGAAATTCATGTACAAAGACGGGTAGAAATCTACCATTAGATTTTTCTTTTAGAAGCTATAAGTTTTATTAAAAAAATGCAAAAAATATGATAGAATCGCAACTCCAGCACCAAAAATGAATTAAAACCAACGCATTTCAGACGACAGTCTGTAATCATTGTAGACAATGTGTTTGCCTTTAAATCCTATTTTTTTCATGTTGGAGTTACAATTCGATCATATTTTCTGTAGAAATAAAACTTATGGCTTTTAACAGAAGAATTTAATGATGGATTTCTTCCCATTTTTACACTTGTTACCTGTGGAAGCAGAAGAGATGAGTTTAAGGGTCTGTTGACACAAAACACTTGTACTGCCAGTTATTTCCAAGCACTCGAGGATCACAAATAAATTGCCTTTGCTTTGTGGTGTCTGCAAGGGAATCTGTCAGCAGGATGTCAACACCCAAAATATTTATTTGCACATGTAGCTCTTTCCAAGTCCAGCAATACCTTCATATGGACAGTCCATTCCTCTGTTACCAAGAGATCTGTGTTGGAATTGATATAGTAGATTTGAAGCCTCTGTCACTCCAGCTCTATTCCTCACCCAGCATCATCTCTGCTTGCTTGACTGACAGCCTCTAAGGTGCCCCTTTTAAAGGACTCTATGTTTTTTATCCCTTTATTGTTTTGTTAAAAGTGACTCTTTGCCAAAGAAGAGCCCGTAAGTGAAGAGTCTAGATATAAAATTCTAGTATCATTTGGTAAAGAGGTACAAAAATGCAGTGGTACAGAGAACGCAGACTCAGTTGTCACGATTCCTCTGTGCAGAGCATCTTGCATACAGGTGATATTCTGCCGCTCCTTCTTTAATTACAGAGTCGGCAGTGACATGTTTCCTTTGTGCAAATTATCTTGCATTTGGAGATGCTCTGCTGGGTTTCTTTGAACACTAGCAGACAAGTTGATTAATAGCACAGGATTCAATGCAGGTTCTGGGAGGTGTCATTACTTAGGTGTTCCACCTTCCTGGTAATTGCTCTGTTTCATTACTGAGCATGCATTCCCAGAACTTCGCCAGTTGTACTTTCTGGTTCTGCAGTTGTGTTCTTGGCTTATGTTTGTGTTTGTGTTCTGATCTAAGTTCTTGACCCCTTACCGTTGTTTGACTCCTCTCTGTGCGCTGCCTGTTCTGTTCTTATCGTTACTTCCTGGCTTCTGACCTCGGACCGTTACCTGACCATGTTTCTGTCTGCTCCCTGAATCTAATACGTACTCTCCTGGAATTCTGATCCTCAGCCTTTGACTTGATTACGCTTCTGCTTATTCAATGTGTTCTGACGTGTCTTTGTGTTTCCTGACCCCGGCTTGTCTGACTACTCTTCCATCTATACTATCCGTAAGTAGCGACTAGCATCACATTAGGGATATGATTAGACAAATTGTCATTTATTAACTATGTACAAGTTAAGAAAAACAAGGTCAAATAGCAAGAAAACGCCACTTCGTATATTAATGTCAGTGAGAACAGAACAACGCGATTTCTGTGGTCTACTTTGACCTAGTGTTTACTATCTGTCTCGAAATCTGACCCTGTTGCCCTGAACTCTGCCCTATAAAATAAAATAATAAACCCAGTATCCCTAACTCTCCCTAATCCAAATAACTCCTGCCGGTCAGATTACTACTTGTTGGGTGACTGAGTTATACCCCTATAGAGCTGAACAGATACCGAATACAATTACAGCCATTTACCAATATGGAACATAGATTGATTTACAAACTTTAGTATAAATATACACTGAACAATAATATTAACAATACACTGGACTGCCAATCATCACCATCCATGCAGAATCTGTAGGGGCCTTCTTCTGGCCGCTGTAATTCCGATCATGGTTACCGCTCTTGGTCCTAACAGTAGTCACACTCTGCACTCCCGCTAGGCTGCAAGTCTCTCACTGTAGGCCAAAGACAGTTCTTTCTGCCACTGATCTGCACCTGTTGTCTTCAATTCCGAAGAGGCAACTCACGTCCCTCTCCACTCACTCAACCCAAGTTCTGTCACTTTAACCAAGCCTCCCACTCACACAATCGAGGTACCATCCATTTAAGAAGGTCTTTGCTCAGACAGCCGAGGTATCAACCTATTAACCAGGCCTCTGCTCATACGACCGAGGTACCATCCATTTAACCACCCTCTATTGAGACAACCGAGGTACCATCCCTTTACCCATTCCTCTGCTCAGACAATCGAGGTACCATACCTTAAACCAGGCTTCTGCTCAAACGACCGAGGTACCATCATTTTAACCAGGTCTCTGTTCACATGATTGAGGAACATCCCTTTAACCATTCCTCTTCTCACACAATCGAGGTACCATCCCTTTAACCAGATCTCTGCTCACATAATTGAGATACCATGCCTCTAACCAGGTCTCTGCTCACACAATCGAGATATCATGCCTTTAACCTTTCCTCTGCTTCGATGATCAAGGTAGGAGGTAGTATACGTAGGTACCATCCCTTTGACATCGGTAATCAGAATCCCTTATTCTCCGGAAAGGCTCTGTACCCCTTGGCTCATCCCCTACCAATGATGGCTATGCATTTCCAACCAAGCTCTCTCTACGGGTCTGGCGAGAACAGGCCTTGCTCCAAATGTGAATTTTTACAACTCTGGGCAATGATTGACTTCCTGTCTTGGAACCTTTGGCTTTTGTATTTTTTTGCTGCATCACATCAGCTTACATGTCCCTTGTAAATCTAGCTTCTCCTTCCCTCATTCAAACAATTTTCCTCCTTTTGGTTCCTTCCACTATGGTCTCTGATCACAAGATGGCACCATCCATTCACAAATGCTGCACAGTTCATTCTTGTTGTGGGAGTGACTCCACTTCCTTACAGTGTTTGAATATTTTTGTCACGGGGGTGTACGAATGGAACAGGGGCTCCTAGGCTGACCCTAAGACTGTGACTGGTGTGCTGTCCCTTATCTCGAATGTAGACTTGATGGTAGCCGGGTTCGAGCCTCCAACGTGGCCCTGTCTCATGTCCAAGCCCTGATACAACTTCCCCCCACCCTGGGAGCGGCTTGAAAACCCAGTAACCAAAACCCCACAAATAATCACAGACAAGGGTAAATGAAAACTCATTCACACTGCACTCAAACATAAAGGAGGGACAATATGTGAACTGGGGAGTAATGCAAAAGGGGTAGAAAATAAAGGCACAACTGGAGAACTCACACACCACGCAGAACCGAAACTTGTAGATCACCATATAACTGGATAACTACAGGAACCAGGAAGCAAAAGCTATATCCGGCACACAGCCCCAGAATCAAGAAAGTTATAAAGGCAGGAGATGGTGATCAGCAGCCTGAGCTCCCAGTAGCTGATCTCAGGTGTTGTACTTGTTCTACTCTGACCCAGCAGTGAGGTCCAAACTGAATTAGGCCTTTTAGATAGCAAGCACTTGGAGAAAGGAAATGCACACTTGTTGTGAGCAAAATCATTGTCTGTTTATTTAGCTTTGAACGCATCACTTATAACATTTGAATTCTTAGCAGCAGAAATTAACTCCCACTGTACTGGAGAGCAGTGAAGCCAGAACCAGCCGACTCCCGTGACAGGATGTGCAACTAAAGAATCCCAGGCAGCTTGTCGGACTCTACAGTGTGAACAGAGTCTGACGCCGCTATAGCACCCAGCAAGAGCAATACAAAACATCGCATGACAATTTTCCTTCTGATTTCTAGTGTCCGCATTTATTTAAGAGTCCAAATCATGTTAGGGGTCTGGTATGAGGTCTAACTTTTTAGGGATTTTTGTTTTCGGGTCTGAACGTATTTATGGATATTGAATATATGTCACATCTCCACCAGAGTCCGCTCCTGCGACTTCTGGTTCGGTCACCAGGCACTGCCAAATATCCGCTATGGGCAATGCTGATAATAGGGGAGGAGTCAGTGCTAGTAGCTCTTGTGGGTGCAGGCTCCGCCCATCCACTAAGCTGGGTTTGCCTGGGACCTGCTTAAGTTACCACCTTTCAGCTACAGCCAATTGGAAGGCACCACACCCTTCTTATTCCCCCTCCTTCCTGCTGGTCACTACCAGATATAGTCTTCTAGTATATTGCTTGTCTCTGGTTCGCACCCTGCTCCTGAACTTCTGATCCCCAGTGTTTTGATCCCTGCCTGCTCTCTGACTACTCTCCTGCCTGCTGTGTTTTTTACTTCGCTTCCATCTCCGGTTTGACCTCAGCCTAATTTCCTGACCACCCTCTTGCCTGCGAATTTTGTCCCTTTTTCTACCTCCAGATTTGGACCCTGCCTGACAACTACTCTTTCCTGGATTGCAGCCTTCCATAGGCAGTGACCTCCTGGACTTTATTGAAATTCCAGTTCGTTGTACAGGGGTTAAAGGGTTTCGTGGTTCTTGGGATCTTGCTGAGTGGGTGGCTAACCTCTAGTCTGTCGTGACAGTCACCCTGAATATGTGGTCCTGAGCAAACATCACAATACAAACATGATGTGGCAGGTGATGAGGAAGGAGGGGGATGAGGAAGGATGTATGCAGATGACAGTGTGAGATATTGAATCATTGCCAAGATGCGTGTGCCACCATATTAGTATCTGCACTTAGGATATTTGCTTCTCGCTACAAGAGATAAAGCTGGAACAATTCTATTTACAGATCATTTCGGTACATTACCTTTTGTTTCCACTTTCCAGATACTAAAAAAGCAAGCTGTTTACCTAATTGAACCGTGCTATTTCATGGCCAACATTTGGAACATTTTATGGCATGCTAATAAGTTCAGTCCATCCAAATCATATTCACTAGTCTGTACAAACTGGCAATATGTGCACAAAATCTGAAGCGGTTTCCATTCTATCTGCAGAACAATAAGAACTTTTCCAATATTGTTCAGTACATGGGTTTGATGGGATCAATAAAACTGAGAGTGTGTAGTAACATTTTGGTTGAAAATACCAACTGTAATAATGACCCCATATAAAGTAAAACAATTATCCAATGCCAAACAGAAGAAGAATCGTATACAAAGTCCAACATTGACCCAAAATTTCCTTACACCAGGTCCACAATTGATCCTGTACCAAGTGCAACAAGGAACCCATTGGAAAGTCTAAAAAAAAAAACCTACTCCAAGTCCAACAATAATCCCATACCAAGTGCAACACTGATCCTAAATCAAATGAATATACCAAGTCTAGCCCTGAACCCAAACCAAAACTGCAATGACCCCATACCATCTCAAGGACCCCTTATTAGGTTTAGCAATGCTCTCATATCAAGGTCAATAATGATCCAATACGAAATTCACAAATAACCTTTTACAAAGTGCAATGACGATCCAATGTAAAGACCAACAATGATTCCATACCAAGAGTGGCAATGATCCAATCTGAAATCAACAGTGATCACATACCAAGTTTAACAATGGTCCCACACCATGTCCAACAATGACCTCTTGCCAACTCCAACAAATTACCCAATTCCGACAATTACCTTATACAAAATATAATAATTGCACCATTCTAAATCCAACAATGACCTTGTACCAAGTAAAAAATTGAAGGGGATGTCCACTAGACAGACAACCCATTTTCAATCCCTATGTTTACCCCCAGTAAAAAAAGAACACTAATGCTCACCTTCGGTGCCAGTTCCAGTGATGTCGGCACTGGATCTCTCGTGGATTGCATAGCATTGTTATGTCATGGAATCCCTTCGGCAAATCAATGCTGACTTCACTCTTCCCTCTTTCAGACATATCTAGATATCCAGAGGAAGTAAGAGCTCTCTTACTTCCTCTATATGTCAATTACGTCAGTAGGAGAGTAGAGTGAATGTCACATGATTCCTGGGAGAGGCAGTGGCGACACCGCCAGAATGGTGCCGGCACTAAAGGTGAGTATAAGTGTTATTACTTTACCGAGGGGAAACTTAGGGATTGAAAAGGGGTTGTCCGACATCGCTAACGAGATATTGTTGGGGTCGCGGAATTCGTGACGCATATCTGACCTCGTTAGCGACGTTGTTGCGTGTAACACATACGAGCGACCGCTAACAATAAAAAAATACTCACCACATCGTTGCATCGTTGACCGTTGACATGTCGTTCATTTCCATATCGTTGCTCGTTCAGGACGCAGGTTGTTCGTCGTTCCTGAGACAGCACACATCGCTATGTGTGACACCCCAGGAACGACGAACAACAACGTACCTGCGTCCTCTGGCAACGAGGTGGAAATGATGATCCTGCGGCTCCTCTCCGCCCCTCCGCTTCTATTAGTCTTCTATCGGGTGACGTCGCTGTGACGCCGCACGAACAACCCACTTAAAGAAGAGGTTGTTCAACGGACACAGTGACGTCGTTGGTAAGGTAAGTTAGTGTGACGCGTACCAGCGATATTGTGCGCCATGGGCAGCAATTTGCCCGTGAGCACAAACGACGGGGGTGGGTGCTTTCACTAGCGAAACACTGATTTTTATTTATTTTTTTTTCAAAACTACAGCAAGAAGCCCAGTAAGTGGCACATCGCTGGAATCAGGCCCCATCTCCCTATTCAATGTTGCTCTCAGATTATGAAATTAAACTTGCTGACAGATTTCCTTTAATGTAATTGGGATGTGCTGTGCATTTTTTTTACTTTATACTTTTGACTATTTCTGTAGGAAAAACCTCTAACCTATGAGGGTTTGAGTCATAAATAGTGCAAATGGTCCTCATCAACACATCAAAATAATATTACATACCCCCAAATCAAACCCCCATTTATTACATATTTCAAACATATTAAATAATCTAGACGAATACAGATTCCAAACCCTAAATGAGACATGGAACAATGGGTGAAGGCGCTGTGTATCTCTTTTATATCATATGGATATCACTTATCTGGGAAAAAGAAGGCTCCAGGATGCACTATGGAAAGAAGGTACACCAGCGGAGGCACCGAGATGGGGCAAGTCATCTGTTGGAAAAGTTGAGGTCCTGGCATTCATGTGACTGTGACATTATTATTATTATTATTATTATTTATTATTATAACGCCATCAATTCCATGGCGCTTTACATGTGAAAGGGGTGTACATAATATGGACAAGTACAATAATCATAAAGAATACAAGACACAGACAGGTACCGGGGGAAAGAGGTCCCTGCCTGCGAGGGCTCACAGTCTACAAGGGATAGGTGAGGATACAGTAGGTGAGGGTAGAGCTGAGTGTGCAGCTCTGTATCAGACTGAGGGTTACGGCAGGTTGTAGGCTTGTCAGAAGAGGTGGGTCTTCAGGTTCCTTTTGAAGCTTGGTAAGGTAGGCGAGAGTCTGAAATGTTGTGGCAGAGCATTCCAGAGTATGGGGGAGGCACGGGCGAAATCTTGGATGCGATGGTGGGAAGAGGAGATGAGAGGGGAGTAGAGAAGGAGATCTTGTGAGGATCGGAGGTTACGTGTAGGTAAGTACCGGGAGACTAGGTCACAGATGTAGGGAGGAGACAGGTTGTGGATGGCTTTGTAGGTCATGGTTAGTGTTTGAACTGGAGTCGTTGGGCAATGGGAAGCCAGTGAAGGGATTGGCAGAGAGGAGAGGTCGGGGAGTAGCAGGGGGACAGGTGGATTAGCCGGGCAGCATAGTTTAGAATAGATTGTACGGGTGCGAGACTGCGAGACATGTATCACTTACCTGAACAGTGTATAGACTAAGTACTCCCCATGGCAGCGGCATTCTCGAATGACAATGCCCCTTTCAGCAGGACTAGGACAAAGAGTTCAAGGTGTTTAGGTGACCTCCAAATTTCTCAGATCTCAATCCTATTGGGAATCTGTGAGGTGTCCTAACAAAACAAGTCGGAGACATGGTAATTCCACCTGATTGGTATATACTGTTATGTCCAGAAATATTTGGACAGTGACACAAGTTTGGGCATTTTATTTTTTTACCAAAAAATATTCAAAATATAGTTATATAATCAATATGGGATTAAAGTGCAGGCCTTCAGATTTAATTTGAAGGTATTCACATCCTAATTGATGTAAGGGTTTAGGAATTACAGCTCTGTAATATACAGCTGCCTCTTTTTCAAGTGACCAAAAGTAATTGGACAATTATATCAAAAGCTCTTTAATGGGCTACATGGGCTAAGCAGATAAAAGGGCTTGAGCTGATTCCAGGTGCGGGATTTGCATTTGGAAGCTCTTTCTGTGAACTTACAACATGCGGTCAAAGGAGCTCTCAATGGAATAGAAACAAACCATCATTAGGCTGAAAAATAAAAGCGTCCATCAGAGAGAGCAGAAATGTTAGGAGTGGCCAAATAAACAGTTTGCTACTGGATGTCCACAGAAAACAATAGTGGTGGATGATTGTAGAATCCTTTCCTTGGTCAAGAAAAAACACTTTACATCATCCACCGAAGTGGAGAACACTCTCCTGGATGTAGGTGTTTCAGCATCTAAGTCTACCATAAAGAGAAGACTTCATGAGAGCAATCACAGATGGTTCACCACAAGGTGCAACCATTAATCAGCTTTAAAAAAGAAAAACCAGATTAGATTTTGCCAAAAAAACATCTGAAGAAGGTAGCCCAGTCCTGGAAAAGAATTACAGGGACAAATTAAACTAAGATCAACCTATACCAGAATGGGAGGAAGAAAGTCTAGAAAAGGCTTGGAATCATGGTCCAAAGCACACCATACCCTCTGTAACACATGGTGGAAGTAGTGTGATGGCCGAACATGCATGGATTCGAATGGCTCTGGGTCACTAGTGTTTATTAATGATGTGCATGTAGACAGAAGCAGCCGGATGATTTCTGAAGTGTACAGGATGATACTTTCTGCTCAGATTCAACCAAATGCAGCAATGTTGATTGTATGGCGCTTTACAGTACAGATGGACAAAACATACTGCAAAAACAACCCAGTGTTTTTTTCAGGCAAAAAAGTGGAATATTCCGCAATGGCCAAGTCAATTACAGATCTGAACCCCATTATTATGCTCGCTGGGCGAGCAGGGATTTTAATAATCCCACTGGAACGCAACACACAGAAACCCAGAGGAGCTTATCTACGGACTTTAGCCTGGTTTTCTCCAGAAC
Organism: Anomaloglossus baeobatrachus; assembly: GCF_048569485.1. Taxonomy (NCBI): domain Eukaryota; kingdom Metazoa; phylum Chordata; class Amphibia; order Anura; family Aromobatidae; genus Anomaloglossus; species Anomaloglossus baeobatrachus. Next base: position 751,872,770 of record NC_134354.1, on the reverse strand, counting down.
CCCTAATGGTGGAGGTGTTACACTGCAGGGATTGGTCCAGGTGCTACTCGGGCGACTGGTGTTGCATCGGCTGGCCCCAGTGGTACAGGAGCAACAGTCATTGGTGGTAGATGAAAATAGCAGCAGGTATAGAGGCTCCGTCCGGGATGGATGGATAGACGGATGGATGGATGGATGGACGGCAGCAGCTGGTGATGATATTTAGTGGCAGCAGGTATCGTGGAAGGCTGCCGAGATGGCAGCTCACAGCAGCAGCAGGTAGATATAATGGCAGAAGCACTCAGTAATACAGACAAGAATAAGCAACAGAACTAGCACAACTTAAACAGCAGCAGCACAGTGCTAGTGAATCTGACAACAGCAATGAGTCTAGGTGTATCTCAATGCCCAGGCAACTTCTGACATGCCAGAGTTGCCTTAAATACCTACAGCCTCCCAGCTGACCTGGGAGGTAATTCCCGGTTAAAAGGACAGGACACCTGGACTGGTGAGGGAATTGATGACCATGCTTAGAGAGGGGAGCAGGAGAATGCGAAGTCGCCGGCATGGTAGTTACACCCATTGAGCTGCATTTTACATGCTTAAGACAAAACTTAAGGCAGAAATACCCACAAACAAGCAACAACTGATGTCATCTGCAGTAAAGACTGGCAAAGCCTCACATTGGAGGAAACCCAGCATTTGCTGATGTCCAGAGCTTCCAGACTTCAAGGGGTTGTCTGACCTAGATTAAAAAGTCTGCAGGTACTCTGTGTGACTGTAGACTTGTGAATCCTCCAAGAGCATGCACTGTGCACTACGAAGATGCGATGGTGTCTGTGTCGCGAATGGCAGTCAAGTATGCGACATACATAGTCATGGCCAGAACCTGTCTAGTAGGCTTTCCCTTGCTCAATACAGCTGTCGTGTCGGTTGCGTTCTTTACGAGAGTATGCATATCACAAATTTTACCGCCGTTCCCGACAAAGACACGATCGAATCCTCACAGTGCACAGTGCACGCACTGTAAGGACATTCACAAGTCTACAGTCACACAGAGTAACAGCAGACTTTTCATTACACACCGGACAACTCCCTTTTCAGGCATCGCCTGGAAAGAATTCTCTAGTATTAAAAATTATCATTTTATTTGTGGTAAAGTTAATTTGCCCAATTTCTTTTGAGCCCCTGAAATGAAAAATGGTTGCAATTCCTAAATATTTTACAGGATATTTTTATTCAACCCCTTTAAACCTGAAAGTCTTGACTTCAATTGCATCTCAGTTGTTTGATTTAAAATAAAAAAATATAAAAACTAGTGGCAAGAGGAGCCCAAATCATGAAAATTCGGTCACTGTCCAAATATTTCTGGACCTAAATGTATTTGATTTTTTTGGACACAATACTTTTATTTTCTATGCTTTTAAATAACAATGAACATAGATGCCAAAACAAGTTCAGAGACCTTTCCATTTCCATCATCACTAATGTAAGAAATAAACCTTTAAAAATCAGGATATATTATACAATTTGCCAACAAAGAACTCAACATCTGTAACTGAGTTTGTTAGTGCCAAAAAAGTTGTGTCATCTGCGATAAAAAAAGAAAAAAAGTTTGCCTTCTTCACACCCACATTTCTGGAAAGAATATTATGCTTAGCTTGGCCCGTGCTACCTCAACCCGGTGGTCTCATTTCAACATGGAGCGGAGCTGATGTCTTCTAAATATGTTACATACATACCTAGTCTGCCCCCGTCACTTGCTGTTAGCGTTAAAATCAAGGAGAGCACATCATAAAAAGATTTTTTTAAGGCAATGTACATGTGTAAATAATAAAAAATATTTAAAAACGTGAGAATTTATCAATTTCGATTTATTTTCCAGTTTTATTGTGCATCGATGCTTATCGTTGGCGGTGGATCAGCACATTCCCACCCTGCAAGCAATCAGAAGATCTCAAACAATAGATGAAAGACAGATGCCTCCGCGATGGACTTCTTAGCACTTGTTTGTGCTGCAGATAATTTATAACGTGTTACACTTTTTTGGCTTGTAGAGCAGAGTTGGAAAGCATTTGCCGTTTCGTCCTCAGATCTTGATAGCTCTATCAGGTCTGTGCGCAGATCAAATGAAATAGGAATTCTTGGATTTCGCAGACGATGGCTCGTTTTCCAAAGAATTGGAGTAATAACCTGTCAAAAATGGGGCATGTAATACAAGCGCCGTTTGGAAAATGATAAATAAAATGCCGATTTCCAGATTTGTATCAAATTGACAAATATGGTACACAACTGTACAGGAATATAGAGCTGACTGGTCACTAAGTAAATGGTCATATCTGTAGACATTTTACTGGTTATAAAAAAAACGATCTAAGAAGAGCAGCTGGTCTGACCTGTTATTGGTCATCCTGAAGATTTTTGGATTTAATAATTACTTTCAAAAATGCACAGCTAACAAATCTAAAATAGTGATGGGCAGACTCGCCGATAACCGGGATCGGTGGGGTCTATCGGATTTGAAAAAAAACAAAAACGGTTCGGGCCCGGATTTTATTCTGGATATATTCCGATCCCCGTATAAGTCTATGGTGACCCCAATCAAGCGGTTTAAAATGGTAGTAGAAGGGATTGGGGAATTAGAGCAGGCACACTATATTTATCAGTCTCCCACACTGTGGTAACACTACTTCCAGGGCCACTGATCACCCTCATGCATATGCACTGCTTCCCCCAGCAGTCCCGGCGTCTGTGATTGGTTGCAGTCAGACTGCGCCCCCACCCTGTGTGACAAAGTGTCTGACTGCTTGCAATCACAGACGCTGTGTGCGTGTCTATATTGGTGTAAAAATTACTAAATAAAAAAATTGTTGTAGGGTCCCCAGTGTAAGAAAACTTGGTTTGAATCAAAGATCATGGGTCCTCCAGCAAGGCAATGACCCAAAGCCCACATCCAAAAGTACACAGGAATGGTTAAAAAATATAAATTGGGTTGTTTTAAAAAGGCCAGCAATGAGACCTGTGATGGTGGAATATGGGGGGTTGTGTATAGTTTTGTGTAGGTTCCTATTTTGGGTGTGCTGCTCTGTCCATTCTGTATTCCTTGTGTGCACATTGTATTGTCTTCTGGATAATCAACCCCTGTAGTGTTTCTGTCCCTAGATCTGGGGGAGGGGAAATGGGATCCACCTAAACTCTGTGTTTACCTGGGAGATTGGTCAGTCTGTTTGAGAAGTTCAAGAGAGAAGCACTAAGATTGATCCTTTGGACAGAAGCTGCAGGTTCTCAGAGACATCTTGACATTTATCGCTTACTGGACTATATTTGTGTTTCTGGACTATTTTTACCCTCTGTATGGTGGATTATGTTATGGACCGTTTGATTGCTTGGAATAAATGTTCTTTGGATTGACCATCTATCTCTCGCTCTGTTGATTGTGTGATATGGGAGAAGGACCCACTGACAAGGCCTAACCCCAATCCCATTGAAAATCTTTGGGGTGAGCTGAAAGCTGCCATTGGGAAACAGAAGCCTGCAAACATTCAGGAGTCTGAACAAACTGCAAAGGGACAGTGGGAGAAAATACCAGCTGAGAAGTGCAAGAAGCTTATATTTGGCTACAAGAAATGTTTGGAAGTTGTCATCAATACCAAAGGGTGTGCAACCAAGTATTAATTAGGGGTGTCTTTATTGCTTCACCAAAAAGTACCCTTTCATATCAATGTAAGGGGCCGAAAACTATAATCATATCAAACAACAAGACAAACCAAAGTATAAGGCCTAAAATAATATTTTTTTATTGCATACAATTAAAATACAAAAATCACATTAAATTGCTTTGATGATACAGGTAAGAGGACCGGACAGAAGAGATCATTCAAAAAGTCACACTGCACAAAAACAATACCGTATATAGCAAGCTATATAAATAAATAAATAGGGAAATGCACTGGACACAATAATCAGAAATGTGGAAAAGGTGCCAGTGAATAAATAAATAATTTATATAATAAATTAATTAAACGATTGCATAAAAATAAATTGTCTAGATTTTTTTTATATAAATATAAAGATATGGTGCAGTACCAAAAGGGCAGAGGCAAAATCAAAATACTTATGCAAAAATTGCTCAAGTGTAAATAAATAAATAATTTAGAATATAAATTAAATAAATTATTACACTAGGAAAAATATATATTTATTCCATAGAAAAGGATAAAGTGCAAGTCACAGAGTGTCCGGTAAAATACATTATTTTGTGGTGTTCAGACTGATAAGGAAAAAAAACATTGTATGTGACTAGTAGGGCCAAGTCAGCTTAACACACACAATGTCTAAGGTGTAGTTCACTAAATAGTTGATAAAATAGAGTCACTGCAAGTGTGAGAACTCAGCTGTGCATATACTTATAGCACAAAAGTAAACAGACCATTCAAGTGGATGAGAATGTGGGCTGAATTAGAAAGCAAACACACCTACATGTAGATGAATGTAAATGATCTCCGTCCGGTCCATCCATCTCAACGCACGTTTCGTGGCCTCACTACTTCAGGAGACGTCAGGACCGGGAAGTTTTCACTCGCATGCTTCTCTGATCTGTTGTCAAACATTTGGGGACCCACTTTGCAGATCACTTCCTGATGTCCAAATGTTCATGGATAATGACACAAACACATTCATGGGAAATCCCCATGATGTCTGCTATTGCTTTAGCTGAAATTCGTTGATTCTCCATTATGAGGTTGTGCACAGCATCGACGATCTCCGGAACAACAACGACTCTCGGTCGTCCAGGACATTCCTCATCATTGGTGTTGATGTGGCCCATTTTAAATTTGGCAACCCAATTCTTAACTGTGGAATATGAAGGGCATTGATCCCCCAATGTCTGCGACATATCACCATAAATATCCTTCGCGGACTTTCCTTGCAGAAACAAGAATTTTATCCCTCCTCTGCTCTCAGTTGCTATGAATATCGCATTAGACTCTGCCATTTTCCTGCATGCATAGAACACTGTTGCCATAAGCAACAAACAAAATTTTGAAAACAAATATTAGACATTCGTTACATAGAAACAAAAAAGATCACAAAGCCAAAGACTTATCAGCAGCCCCTCGTACACATATATAAAAAATTGTATAATACATTTTCTATTAATAAAATCCATGTGAACATACCCTAAAACTTCAAGAGATAGCAGTATGCCACTGAGTTTGTAAGTTAAGCCTTTCACTGAAGAAAATAATGGAGATGCACCTGTTCAGAGAGCAATTTTTTTTGTTTTGACCTTTCCATAGTTATAGCAAAGACAGACAAAAGTTTTTTTTATTTTTACAAAAAGGTTACCTTTTTGCTTTTTGTTTTGCACAATGAGCTGTATTTTTTCAGGCATCATCTTCACATCACATACGTTTATTGTATTTTTTGGACTAGAAGATGCACTTTTCCCACTCAAAAATTATAGTCCAAGTTGTACCTGGCTCGCTATGGGGGGAGGGTCACAGAAGGCATCGGTAGGAGTGGGGTGGTCATGTGTGTCCCCATTAAAGAAATTGAATATTCACTGCTCTCCACGCCTATAATCCAGCACACATCTCAACACCGAGGTCGGTGATAGTATATAGGGATGAGGGGACCCGTGGAAGTTTGGGTTCGGCCAGGATTTAGGTACAAGTACGGTTCGGAGCCCAGACTTGACCCAAACTTGGCCCTGGATCCTGAACGCCATATAAGTAATTGAGGACCCAAAATTTGGTGCTGTAAAATGGTCATGGTAAGGGCCAAGCAGCTGCAGTGGAAACAAAATGGGGGTAAGAGCAGGACAATTCCTCTGCTAAAAAAACGTAGACGTAGGGTCCCCCCTATTTTTGATAACCAGCACAGGTAAAACAGATAGCTATGGGCTGCAGTCCTCAGCTGTCTGTTGTACCTTGGCTAGTTTTCAAATATAGAGGGGACTCATGCCATATTTTAAAATAATTTATTTAAATCATTTTAAAAAATGGCATGGTGTCCCCAAAATAAAGCAAACAGCTGTGGGCTAGTATTATCTGGCTGTGGAGGCCCATGGTTATTTGTCTCTTCCCAGCTAAGCGCTGCAGTCTGCAGTTGTCTGCTTTCCCTGTGCTAATTATCAAAAATAGGCAGGACTCCACATCATTTTTATCATCATTATTTATTTTGTTCGCAGCAGGATACAGGTATATTACCCATGCAATAAAGCTTGGGTGTCAGCCTGTCAGTGCTCAGATCTTACATCGCACACTGCATCATATTGGTCTGAATGGCCGTCATCTCAGAAGGAAGCCTCTTCTAAAGATGATGCACAAGATAGCCTGTGAACAGTTTTCTGAAGACAAGTTGACTAACGACATGGATTACTGGAACCATAACCTGTGGTCTGATGAGACCAAGATAGACTTATTTGGTTCAGATGGTGTGAAGTGTGTTTAGCGGCAATAGATGAGGAGGACAAAGACAAGTGTGTCCTACCTACAGTCAGGCATGGTGGTGGGAGTATTTTGGTTTGGGGGTGCATGAGTGCTGCTGGCTGTGGGGGGCTACAGTTCATTGAGGAAACCATGAATGCCAACAAGTACTGTGACATACTGAAGCAGAGAATGATCCCCTCTGTTTGGAACCTGAGCAACAGGGCTGTATTTCCACATGATAATGACCTCCAAGATGACCACCCACTGCTTTGCTAAACAAATTGAGGGTAAAGGTGTTGGACTGGCCAAGCATCTCCAGACCTAAACCCTATTTTGCATCTGTGGGGCCTCCTGAAATGGAGGTGGAGGAGCACAAGGTTTCTAACATCCACCAGGTCCGTGATGTCGTCATAGAGGATGAAAGAGGATCCAGCAGCTTCTGTGATACTCTAGTGAACTCCATACCCAAAACAGTTAAGGCAGTGCAAAATATTGACACTTTGGGCACTATTTGGACATTTTAACTTAGGGGTGTACTCACTTTTGTTGCCAGCACTTTAGATGTTAATGGCTTTGTGCTGAGTTATTTAGAGGGCACCAAATTTACATTGTTATACAAGCTGCACACATTGTATCAGAGTGCCAGATCTTCAATTTTGTCCCATGAAAAGATATAATAACAGTTACAAAAATGTAAGGGGTGTACTCACTTTTTTATATGCTGGATATAATGGATATACAGTGAGAAAGTATTCAGACCCCTTTACATTTTTCACTCTGTTTCATTGCTGCCATTTGGCAAATTCAAAAAAATTTCATTTTTTCCTCATTAATGTACACTCTCAACCCCATCTTGACAGAATTTGCCACCTGGATTTGAGGATCCTCGGCCATTCTTCCTTGCAGATCCTCTCCAGTTCCGTCAGGTTGGATGGTGAACGTTGGTGGACAGCCATTTTCAGGTCTCTCCAGAGATGCTCAATTGGGTTTAGGTCAGATCTCTGGCTGGGCCAGTCAAGAATGGTCACAGAGTTGTTCTGAAGCCACTCCTTTGTTATTTTTGCTGTGTGCTTAGGGTCATTGTCATGTTGGAAGGTGAACCTTCGGCCAAGTCTGTGGTCCAGAGCACTCTGGAAGAGGTTTTCTTCCAGGATATCTCTATACTTGGCCGCATTAATCTTTCCTTCAATTGCAAGCAGTCATCCTGTCCCTGTAGCTGAAAAATACCCCCCTGGCATGATGCTGCCACCACCATGTTTCACTGTTGGGATTGTATTGGGCAGGTGATGAGCAGTGCCTGGTTTTCTCCACACATACCGCTTAGAATTATCACCAAAAAGTTCTATCTTCATCTCATAAGACCAGAGAATCTCATTTTTCATAGTCTGGGAGTCCTTCATGTGTTTTTTTGCAAACTCTATGCGGCTTTCATATGTCTTGCACGGAGGAGAGGCTTCCATTGTGCCACTCTGCCATAAAGATCCGACTGGTGGAGGCTGCAGTGATAAATTACTTTGTGGAACCTTCTCCCATCTCCCTACTGCATCTCTGGACCTCAGCCACATGATCTGGTTTTTCTTTACCTCTCTCACCAAGGCTCTTCTCCCATGATTGCTCAGTTTGGCTGGACAGCCAGGTCGAGGAAGAGTTCTGGTGGTCCCAAACTTCTTCCATTTAAGGATTATGGAGGCCACTGTGATCTTAAGAACTCAAGGTACAGCAGAAATTCTTTTGTAACCTTGGCCAGATCTGTGCCTTGCCACAATTCTGTCTCTGAGCTCCTTGGGCAGTTCCTTTGACCTTATGACCTTATTTGGTGTGACATACACTGTGAGCTGTGAGGTGTTATATATATAGGTGTGCGCCTTTCCAAATCAAGTCCTATAAGTTTAATTAAAGACAGCTGGACTCCAATGAAGGAGTAGAACCATCTCAAGGAGGATCACAAGGAAACTGACAGCATGTGACTTAAATATGAGTGTCTGAGAAAAGGCTCCGAATACTTATGACCTAGTCTCCCGGTACCTACCTGTACACAACCTCAGAGCCTCACAAGATCTCCTTCTCTACTTCTCTCTTATCTCCTCTTCCCACAATCACGTACAAGATTTTTCCCGTGCCTGCCCCATTCTCTGGAACGCTCTACCTCAGCATATCAGACTCTCCCTTACCGTGGAAAGCTTCAAGAGGAACCTCAAGACCCATTTCTTCCAACAAGCCTACAACCTACAATAACCCTCAGTCCAGTAGACCACTGCGCAACCAGCTCTGTCCTCACCTATTCCTCACCTATTGTACCATCACCCATTCCCTGTAGACTGTGAGCCCTCGCGGGCAGGGTCCTCTCTCCTCCTATACCAGTCTGTTTTGTACTGTTAATGATTGTTGTACGTATACCCTCTTTCACTTGTAAAGTGCCATGGAATAAATGGCGCAATAATAATAATAATAATAATAATAATGTGATATTTCAGTTTTTCTTGTTTAATAAATTTGCAAAAAATGAACTTTTCAATTTACCAAATGGCTATATATTTACTGTGTGTGTGTGTGTGTGTGTGTGTGTGTGTGTGTGTGTGTGTGTGTGTGTGTGGTGTGTGGTGTGTAGTGTGTGGTGTGTGTGTGTGTGGTGTGTGGTGTGTGGTGTGTGGTGTGTGGTGTGTGTGTGTGTGTGGTGTGTGTGTGTGTGGTGTGTGTGTGTGGTGTGTGGTGTGTGGTGTGTGGTGTGTGTGTGTGTGTGTGTGTGTGTGGTGTGTGTGTGGTGTGTGTGTGTGTGTGGTGTGTGTGTGTGGTGTGTGGTGTGTGGTGTGTGTGTGTGTGTGTGTGTGTGTCTGTAAATTGATGTCATCAGTCCTGGACATCTTTCAAAACCCAAAGCTTTTCCTTACCTACATATGAATGATGCTATGAGGCATAGTTCACAGTACGGTAGGAATGGCCTATGTATAAAACACACTGAGGCAAACATAAAAACATAAAAGCCATTAGAAGATACAGACATTATGCTGTCTTTCCAATCAGCGTTCCTTAACATATTACTTTCATTTCAATCTAAGTGATTACGGGTTCATAAAAAGTTTACCGAATACATTTACTTTTTCTTCCTTCCTAAAATTTTACTCGTCGCATTTTTTTTTTATATTCTCGAGGACAATAATGTAATCAAATAAATGATAATGCAAAGAGAGAAATCACACAGCTCAGCCATAGTTATTTAATTACAGAGTATTATACTTATGTACAATATGATTCTTACTAAATTATACCGCTAGATGAAATGAAAATTGCACCATTATATTTTTCTATGGTAAGTGCTAGATATCTGCTGGAGGGAACGGAAAGGACACCAATTATCAATAACAGTACAAATATGCATAAAGTAATAGTGTACTCCATAATTTTAAGAGTGTATCCCAACTGGGTTATAATATATAAGGGAAGGTCGCTACTGCACAGGGGACTATTCATTTTTGGTCCTGGTTGGGTTACACTCTCAAGATTATGACGGGGAGACTGGTACGGCACATGGGACTATCCAAGCCTAGTCCTAGTTGGGTTACACACTCAAGATTATGGAGGGAAACTGGTAAGGCACATGGGACTATCAAAGGCTGGTCCTGGTTGTCTTATACTCTCAAAATCACTGATACGGCACATGGCATTATCCAAGGCTGGTCCTGGTTGGGTTTCACTCTCAAGATTATGGCGGGGAGACTGGTACGGCACATGGGACTATCCAAGCCTAGTCCTGGTTGGGTTACACACTCAAGATTATGGAGGGAAACTGGTAAGGCACATGGGACTATCAAAGGCTGGTCCTTGTTGGGTTACACTCTCAAAATCATGGCGGGAAACTGATACGGCACATGGCATTATCCAAGGCTGGTCCTGGTTAGGTTTCACTCTCAAGATTATGGAGGGGAAACTTGTACTGCACAAGGCTGGTCCTGGTTGGGTTACACTCTCAAGATGATGGAGGAGTAACTGGTACGGCGCATGGGACAATCCAAAGCTGGTCCTAGTTGGGTTACACTCTCAAGATCATGGCGGGGAAACTGGTATGGCATATGGGACTATCCAAGACTGGTCATAGTTGGGTTACACTCTCAGGACCATGGTTGGAAAGCTGGTACGGCACATGGGACTATCCAAGGCTGGTCCTGGTTGGGTTTCACTCTCAAGATTATAGAGGGGAAACTGGTACTGCACATGGGACTATCCAAGGCTAGTCATGGTTGGTTACACTCTCAAGATCATGACAGAGTAACTGGTACAGCACATGGAACTATCCAAGGCTGGTCCTGGTTGGGTTTCACTCTCTAGATTATGGAGGGGAAACTGGTACTGCACATGGGACTATCCAAGGCTGGTCCTGGTTGGTTACACTCTCAAGATCATGACGGGGTAACTGGTACTGCACATGGGACTATCCAAGGCTGGCCCTGGTTGGGTTTCACTCTCAGGATTGTGGAGAGGAAACTGGTTCTACACAAGTGACTATCCAAGGCTGTTCCTGGTTGGGTTTCACTCTCAAGATTATAGTGGGGAAACTGGTATGGCACATGGGACTATCCAAGGCTGGTCCTGGTTGTCACTCTCAAGATCATGGTGGGGGAGCTGTTACGGCACATGGGACTATCCAAGGCTGGTCCTGGTTGGATTACACTCTCAAGATTATGCACAGGAGACCAGTGGTGCACATGGGATTCTCCACGGCTGGTCCTAGTTAGGTTATACTCTCATGATTATGTAGCAGAGGCCAGTGTACACAAGGGAATATCCAAGGCTGGTCATAGTTGGGTTATACTCTCAAGATTATAGAGTGTTGATTTGTACTGCACAGCAGAACATCCAATGATGGTCCAGGTTGGGTTATAGTCTCAAGATTATTTAAGGGAGGCTGGTAAAGCACATGGAACTTTCAGAGGCAAAGAGGGGCTATAGGTTCTTGACATCATTTATGTCTGAAAATGAATATGAGGCAGTCTAGCACTTCTGGGGTCAGAGGAGCACTGACCAGCTCCCTGCCGGAACATGTAGCGGCATGATCACACTGCTAACATCGCTGCAGTGCAATGAAGACATCTGCTGCAGATATCACTACAGCGCAGCAGATTAAGAGAAGACTCAGGAGTAGCAACTGGGAGGAGGTAGGGGCTTCGTAGAGCCGAATACACATGAGGCTTTTACTGCAGACTGAGGAGGGCAGGTTTACATAGTGAGAGATACTTTGAGGGCATAATATAGAGAGGGGAAACAGTATAAAGCAGGGGGACTGTATAAGAAATGGGCTCAGAATGGAGATGGGGCAGTGTAGGGGGGACAGTGTGAAGAAGGGTCAGCATAGTGATGGCAGTGTTAAGAGGGGCCTGTATGGAGAAGAGGCAGTCTGGGGGCAGACATTGTGAAAAGAGGGTAGCATGGAGGGGACATGGGTCTCAATTTGGAAAAAGGGCAGAATTGGGAGGGACAATTTGAAGAGAGGGCTCAGTATGGAGTGGAGAAGCAAAAAAGGGCAGTGTGTATGGCATATTTCATAAGAGGAAGGTGTGGCGGATATAGTTCTTAAAGGGGCAGTGTGGGGATTGTAGTTCACAAGGATGGACAGTGTTGAAGATTAGTTTGTAAGAGGAGTGATATGGCAGTATAGTTCACAAGGACATACAGTGTGGTGGTCAGGGGCGTATGTTAAAATCATGGGGCCCCATAGTAAAAGTTCTAATTGCCCTCCCAAAGAAAAAATTATAATTAATATTCTGCAGGGTCCCAGAAATAACATATGTCACAACTTTGCAGCCCTTAAAACAGTAATTTTCCTACTACTGAAGCCGCAAGATTCCCCTTTCATTGTACCCATAAGGTATGATGCAACAAAGGTGCCCCACAAACACTATAATACCCTCACAGTGAATTCCTCCACAGTACCCTCCACACGCACTGTATGATGACTCTACTGTACCTCCCTTAACCCCGCCAGCATAGTTTGATGACCTCAACACAGTATTATCCCCAACTGTGACCCCTACACAGCCCTCATGTAACATCAGCGTTTTGGTTGAATACCTACACTGGCGCCCCGGTGCGTCCTTGCGCCGATGTCCCTGCACTCTCTTCCCCCTACTCAGATGGGATACTGTTGTTGTTTCCTTTTAGTTGTTTGTGCAGTTTTCTGCTCTGTTGCATAGCCATGTTGTGTGGTCCCCTGCTGTTCCGTATGGCCATCCACGTGTGTTCGATCCATAGGTTCCAGGCCCTCAGCTTTCCTGCTGGGTTCCTGGTTAAAGCCTATGATGCATGTGCGCTCACCTTCCCCGCTTACATTGGTGCTGTGTGCGCATCTTGAATTGCTGTCCCCAGCCTATGGCTGGGAGACATCTGGTATAAAAGTTCCTCCTCCCTAATGGGCGGGGCCGAGTAACTGCTTTAGGTTACCTAACCTAGTCCTGTGTTGGTCCTGCCATCTTGCTCTGGTCTGCCCGTACCCAGCTCCAGTCCTGACTCCAGTTCTGGTATGCTAATGTCTGCCCTGGACCTGTCCTGTCCATGTGTTCCCCTGGTACCAGTATGTGTCCTGTTCCTGAATTCCTGCTGTTTTCTGTACCTGAAACCCTGCTGTGTCCTGTTTCTGTGAATAAAGTCCTATTTGTGTTTTAAACCTGAAGTCCGGAGTTCCTGCTGAACCTGCACCACCCTGTTGCGGTCCAAGCCTGCTGTGCTTGCACTACCCTTCTGCGATTCAATCCCATTGTGCCTGCACCACCCTGCTGTGGTCCACGCTTGTTGTGCCCGATGTCCGGTGTCAGATGACCTCTGCCCGATGCCTGGAGCCATGCCTGATGTCTGGTGTCTGACGACCTGTGCCCGATGTCTGGAGCCTTGCCCGATGTCCGGTGTCAGACGACCTCTGCCTGATGCCTAGAGCCATGCCTGATGTCCAGTGTCTGACAACCTCTGCCCGATTTCTGGAGCCTTGCCCGATGTCCGGTGTCAGACAACCTCTGCCCGATGCCTAGAGCCATGCCTGATGTCCAGTGTCTGACAACCTCTGCCCGATTTCTGGAGCCTTGCCCGATGTCCAGTCTCTGACTACCTCTGCCTGATGTCTGGAACCTTGCCCGATGTCCGACGACCTCTGCCCGATGTCTGCAAACTTGCCCGATGTCCCGTGTCTGACGACCTCTGCCCAATGTCTGGAGCCTTGCATGTTGAATTACAGTGTCTTCTGTCCTGTCTGTTTCTGTGACCGGGACCAGCCAGTATCCCTGCTCTGCCCTGTATGTGTTCCTGTGTCCTGGGACCAGCCTGAATCCCTGATCGTCCTGTTCGAGTTCTCACATTTCACTCAGACCAATGTTGGTGAATGAGGCCGAGCAGATCTGCAATTTTTTTCTGATACCAATTCAGCATGAGCAAAAAAAAAAGCCGCAGCATTCTGAGATTGGCAGCATATATTGGCTATATACGTAGAGACAAACAAGGGAGAAGATGGAGAAATTAATCTCTCCATTTTCTCCGCACCAGGGATCTACTCCTCCCATACGGAAGAATCAGATCTCAGTAATGACACTCCATTCACACTTGCAGAAGGGAGTGGCATTAGCATATCACAACTAAGCTAATGTGACCCCGGCCACACTGTGATGACAGACCCAGGGGTTTTCAGCAGACTCCTGGCTGTAATGATATCACATCGGTGTCCCGCGATCGCATCACAGGTGCACCGATGAGGGGTCAGAAGAGCGCACCCCTCTGCCAGTGAGCATTATAAATGTCGCTTTCAGAGATTGACAGCCTCATTTAACAGGTTGACAGCGACTAGCAGAATGGTGCTCCACCCACAGCTGTTAGGTCACTTGCATGTGTTGAGTATTTGGTGAGTTTTAAAGGCAGTTAAAGGCTGAATAACTTCATCTGCAGGGAAAGAGTGGACTTGGCATGCGAGCCCGCATTAACGACAGGAATGTGACTTATGACCATATCAAAGGCAGGGAGGTGACTTATGACTGCATCAAAGGCAGGGAGGTGACTTATGACTGCATCAAAGGCAGGGAGGTGACTTATGACTGCATCAAAGGCAGGGAGATGACGTATGACTGCATCAAAGGCAGGGAGGGGACTTAGGACTGCATCAAAGGCAGGGAGGTGACATATGACTACATCAAAGGCAGGGAGGTGACATGACTACATCAAAGGCAGGGAGGTGACGTATGACTGCATCAAAGGCAGGGAGGGGACTTAGGACTGCATCAAAGGCAGGGAGGTGACATATGACTCATCAAAGGCAGGGAGGTGACTTATGACCGCATCAAAGGCAGGGAGGTGACTTATGACCGCATCAAAGGCAGGGAGGTGACTTATGACCGCATCAAAGGCAGGGAGGTGACTTATGAAGTGCATAGCATCCATATGGCAGATTTGAATAAAAACAATTATAATTAAGTGGGCAGCTGCAATAAATTAAGATAAAAAAAAATAAGTAACTTTTCACTGGCTGATAGGTCCACAAGTCAGTAGGGAGGGAGAGAACTGCTTTGCTGCATTTCTATACTGTAACTAATAGAGGGCGCTCCATCCTATCATTGCAGAATTCCTCAGTATGAACCAAACTATTCTAAACTAAGCAACCCCTTTAAGACAGAACATAAAAGAGCAATCTAAAACTGTAGCAAAATTGTAGACTCTGGAACATTTACAAATAATTTTGATAAAATGTGACACGTGTACCGCAGGTCTCCAGGGATGCAGCCGGTTATCCCGATACAGAATAAATCTGATGTGAGTAGTTAGTGAGCGCAAATGATCCCGCACCGAGGTGTATTTAACCATCAGGTTCAGAAGTTGAAGCTATAAACTCGCTGCATGACGACTCTTAATGTGGCTCTTTAGTCATAGCTCATTTATATCAGCCGCACTTTGTGCCATCAGGAGCAGATTTTACATATTAGGATCCCTGGATGAAGACTCCAGCACATAGTGCAGTTTGTCATATTTAGGTCTTGAACCCCCCAAAAAATTCTAATATATTACATAATACAGAAACTTTATGAAATCCATTTTTGCAGTTTTCCTTGTGGCTGCATTGTTGTTCATCAAGGTGCTGCACAATGTGTGATACATTTGGCACAATTATATATATATATATATATATATATATATATATATATATATATATTTGTGACACATGGACCGTATTTATCTCTTTTTTTTCCATGAACAACAATCCACATTTATTCAAATATACTAATATCGCATTCTGGAACAAGAACATAACTCTCCAAACCCTGTGTGTAACAATCCATATATTATATTTCCATCTATCTAATATCTATCCTTCTATCTATCCATTAGAGGATAGATAATTAATAGATATTATCTATCCCCTATTTATTATCAATTGATCTGACCACAGGCACTGCACATACGCACCAGCCTGTCTCCTCTTCAGCTTTAGGCTGTGTTCACACACTGCGTTTTTTACCTGCGTTTTTGGTCCGTTTTTGGTCCGTTTTTGCTGCAGAAATTTCTTGAGAAATTCTTGTAACCTTTCTGCAGACATTCCCCAGCAAAACCTATGGCAAAAAAAATTAGCTGTGCACACACTGCGTTTTTTTCTTAAGAAAATTCTTTCAGTAGATTTTCTTAAGAAAAAGAATGAGCATGTCACTTCTTTTCTGCAGCTAACTGCGTTTTTTGCCATAGATAATTGGCACAATAACGCAGGGAGCAACCAGCGGTAAAAACGCACCAAAAACGCACCGAAAACGCACCAAAAACGCACCAAAAACGCGGCAAAAACGCAGGTGCGTTTTTGGTGCGTTTTTTAACACAGGTGCACTCTTAAGAAATTTCTTAAGAAATTTCTTAAGAAAAATCATTTTTCTAGTGTGAACATAGCCTTAGACTCCTGCAATTAAGAGACCTTTGGTCATGTGGAGTGATGTCACAAAGGTCCTTAAGCAGTGTTATCATCAGGATATAAACACTGAGCCCACTACGAGAGTGATCTCCCTGTGAAAATGCCCAGTTTGTTCTCCCTAATGCCAGTCCTGTATATAAGCCTGTCTCCTGTTGAGATGTTTAGGCACCTGCAATTAAGAGACCTTTGGTCATATGACATGATGTCACCAAGGTCCTTAAACAATCTTAACCTTGGAATACAAATGTTGGAGTCCCTAAGGCTGGAAACACACCTATGCGTGTAAAATCGGTCCGAGTTGCATGATAAAAAGTCGGATGATTTCAGTTCACGTTATGATCAGTGTGCAATGCAACTGCACTGCGATCCTGGGATTTTTCTCATGATTGCAGTGCGTGTGCAATACGCGTTTGATGCTTATGGGATCCGTTTTTTTTCTCAGCAGTTGTCATCTGCCATTCAGCTCTGCTACATGGCCGCTGACAGCAGCCACACACAGAGCCATGTAGCAGAGCTGAATGGCCGCTGACAGCAGACACAGATAGAGCCATGTAGCAGAGCTGAATGGCCGCTGACAGCAGACACAGACAGAGCCATGTAGCAGAGCTGAATGGCCGCTGACAGCAGACACAGACAGAGCCGTGGGATCAGAATGAAGTCGGATGAACTTCACCCGACTTCATTGTCATCCTGCGGCTTTGTCTGTGTGGCATGGCCTGATTTTTGGTCACCGGTCGGTGAAGGTCTCACCGGTGACTGCAAATCCCCTAAGTGACCGCAATGAGCTGCGCGATCAGCGGTGCCGTCACTGAGGTTACCCGCGGCCACAGCAGAAGTCCTCCCGCTGAGATCTGTGGCCGCAGGTAACCTGAGTGACGTCATCGCTGATAGCGCGACTCACTTCAGTTGCTGCGGGGAGCTCACAGAGAGCGGTCGTGGTCTGTGACCACTCTCTGTCAGCTTCCGATGTAGCAGAGCTGAAAGCGTCGTGGGACCTCTGTGGATTACGTTGGACATGGAAGGGTATTTGGGGACTTGATTAAAGTGGTGAAAGAGGGTTGTTTTTTTTTGTTATTTATTTCAAATAAAGGATTTTTTGTTGTATGTCTTCATTTTCTTTATCTTACAGGTTAATCATGAAAGGTATCTCGGGGAGACGCCTGCCTCGATTATCCTAGGACTTAGTGGCAGCTATGGGCTGCTGCCATTAACTCCTTATTACCTCAATTGCCACCGCACCAGGGCAATTCGGGATGGTCCCAGGACTGTCGCATCCAATG
>NC_134354.1:751492661-751550161 GCF_048569485.1 Anomaloglossus baeobatrachus | reverse complement strand
TTCTTCTGCTACATATTGAATGGGACACTTACTTCTGTGACCAGCACGTTGCTCCCGGATTATATACTCTGCTGGTGCTATATGTGTATACAAGTGTGTTTGCCGAACGGTAATAGAAGCATACAAGTGGTGCAGGGCTCATTTTTTCCTTTGTTCGTTTACACCTCCAAATTATGCATGAACTACTTAGAATACGAGCTGCCGGCTAATTCCCTATCTGTAATGGAGTGGCCAGCCCAGTCACCAGATCTCAACCCTATTGAGCTGTTGTGGGAGCACCTTGACCGTATGGTACCAAAAAGTGCCCATCAAGCCAATCCAACGTGGGTGGGGGGGGAAGCATGGGGTGAAATATCTCCAGATTACCTCCGCAAATTAACAGCTAGAATGCCAAAGGTCTGCAAAGCTGGAATTGCTGCAAAGGAGCATTCTGTGCCGAAAGCAAAGTGTGAAGGAGAAAATTATCATTTCAAGTAAAAATAATTATTTCTAACCTCGGCACTGTCTGGACTATATTTTCTATTAATTATGCAACTCGTTTGAGAAATAAAAGTATGATTTTACATGGAAAAGACAAAATTGTCTGGCTGACCCCAAACTTTTGAACTGTAGTGTGTGTGTGTGTGTGTGTGTGTGTATATTTATTTTATTTATATATATATATATATATATATATATATATATATATATATATATAATTTTTTTATTGATTTTTTTTTAAATGCTGAAATTATTATTTTTTTAATAAATATTTTTGCATCAGAAGGAGCTTTTTTTTTTCTTGATAGATGGGGACGGACGTCATCTTCTTTTACGTTATGAAAATGACATTGTAAATTCAGCCTTGATATTAAAATGTAAGTAAAATGCTCTGGAATAAATGGTGCTATTATAATAAATAATAATAAGTACAACACAAAATAACAAAAAAAAAGTCCTGTCCTCTCCGACATGTCACAAGGTCAAAAATGGTCAGTTCTTGCTCTTGTTTTATTCCCGCTGCTCTTGTTAATATTCCATATATATGGTTCCATAGATAGGGACATCATTTTTTGTATTAAGTGCTATTTTTTATCTACTTTATTCAGTAGATAAAAAATCCTCAGGGGCGTGTCTTCAGTATGCATTGTATAATAACCCTCTGAGCTCCGCCCCTTGGCTTGAGAGGATCCTTTTAAAAAAATTCAGGGTAGAGGGATAAAAATGGATGGAGCTGCAATGCCAGAAATGGCCTGTAGGTAAGAGTGGGGCTGTTGGGCTCAACTTGTGATGTGGAGCCATGAAGTATCAGGTCCTAGTGAGCACACAAACCCTGGCTGGCTTACAGATTATGAAAGTGATCCATGAATTTACAGTAAGCAAATCTCCATGAAATAAATGGTGCTATAACAACAAGTGCCAAACAAACTAACAGAAAATGTCGTGTCCTAACCAACGTCACCAGGTCAAAAATGGCCAGTTCTTGCTCTTATTTTATTCCGGATGCTCCCTTGAATATTCTTTTTTATTCATTTTTTATTCCTTTAAATTGGCATCCAGAGAAGGGGGGATTTTCTTTAATTTTGTGCTTTTTTTATAGTCTTTATCAAGGAACGGGGTTTATATGATCCTCAGGGGTGCTTCTTCAGGATGATTTACAGAATAACTCTGAGCGCCACCCCTTTTGGCTTGAGTGGATCCTTTTTAAAAGGATTTTCAGAGTAGGGAAAAAAATAGTTTGAGCTGTAATACCAAAAATGGCCTGTATGTAAGAGTGGGCTGTTAGGCTGAACTTTTGAGGTGGATCCATGAAGCCTCAGGTCTTGGTGGGCACACAATCATTGGCTGGGAATTGGTATAGCTGGCTGTAAAGCACGTGGCAGAGCAATGACAATCAGGGCAACGACCTCAGGGGGAGGAAGCGGAGACCAGGGGGAGGAATCGAAGCCCGGGTGAAGAAAACTGAGCCTGGGTGAAGAAAACGGAGCCCGGGGAAAGGAAGTGGCACCCAGGGAGAGGAAGCGTAGCCCAGGGAGAGGAAGCGGAGCCCAGGGAAAGGAAGCAGAGCCCAGGGAAAGGAAGCAGAGCCCAGGGAAAGGAAGCAGAGCCCAGGGAAAGGAAGCAGAGTAGAGAGGAAGGAATCGAAGCCGAGGGGAAGGAATCGAAGCCCAGAGGACAGAAGTGGAGCCCGGGGAAGGAAGTGGCACCCAGGGGAAGGAAGTGGAGCCAAGGGGAAGGAAGCGGAGCCTAGGGAGAGGAAGTGGAGCCCAGGGGAAGGAAGCGGAGCCCAGGGAAAGGAAGCGGGGCCCAGGGGAAGGAAGCGGAGCCCAGGGGAAGGAAGCGGGGCCCAGGGAAAGGAAGCGGGGCCCAGGGAAAGGAAGCGGGGCGCAGGGAAAGGAAGCGGGGCCCAGGGAAAGGAAGCGGGGCCCAGGGAAAGGAATCGGAGCCCAGGGAAAGGAAGCAGAGCAATGAGGAAGGAATCGGAGCCCAGGGGAAGGAATCAAAGGCCAGAGGAAAGAAGTGGAGCCCAGGGAAAGGAAGTTGAGCAGACGGGAAGGAACTTGAGCCTAGGGAAAGAAAGCGGAGCCCAGGGAACAGAAGCCCAGGGGAAGGAATCGAAGCCCAGAGGACAGAAGTGGAGCCCGGGGGAAGGAAGTGGCACCCAGGGGAAGGAAGTTAAGCCAAGGGGAAGGAAGCGGAGCCTAGGGAGAGGAAGTGGAGACCAGGGGAAGGAAATGGAACCCAGGACAGGAGTGCAACACGATCTGTGTAATGGAGTTATATAGCCTCGATTGAGAAGTAAATTGGTCTAACAGATTATAATTGTATTTTATTACTTCCGCTTCAAATTAAAATATAGTAACTCAGAATGTATATGGAATAAATACAAAGTATAAAAAAAACCCCTTTTTTTTCCCTAGAATTTTGTGTTCTGTAATGGGATTTGTGATCGTCATCGTTTTGTAGTTACCCAGGAAATAAAATCCTTTGCTAGCAACATCTGTTTTTGATCTCCAGTTCCCAGCATGCTTAGTTGGCTTTTTAGACAGATGATAAAGCATGCTGGGAATAGTATTTAACTGAATGCTGGAAATCTACAGGTACGATCTGCTTTTCCCTCGCTACCTACAGTAATAACAAAAATAATCTTTAAAGGAATTCTTTTAATTTGTGTCATAAAAGCGTTTCCATTTTCATGAACCTGTTTTTGTTCTCAGCATGTAGGCACCATAAAGCCCACTCCGAGAAACGGGAACATGGCAGCTCCCACTTAGAGGCTAAGATTGTAAAACTCGCCTCACTTGTTTATTGCCCTTTTTTTATTACTGTTAAAGTCATTTTCAGAATTTCCAATATTCTTGTTTTCATTGATGGCATTCCACTTTAGTGTTGTATTCCGCCCCATAGAAAACATTAGTGCATTGTTGAGAATAAATCAACTATAAAACCAAGGATTATACTTTTTTATATGGATTTTATACTATGTGAGATAGATTTTTATTCTATGTTTATCCATTTTTATGCATAAATATTTTTTAGATTCACAATCTGCAGAGCATGGAGGACTGATTCAATGGGAGACTGAGAAAATAGATTAATCCATTTACTTATGTAATATTAATATCTTGTGTCATATTTTGTTGTTCTATTTATCTACCTGACTAGCTCACTTATATTTCTATACCTCTCCATGAAAAAATAAAAAAAGAACACATCAGCAGCTTATCTATCTATCAATACCTTTATCTATCTATCTATCTATCTATCTATCTATCTCTCTATCTAATATCTATCTATTTCTGTCTACAGCAGGTGAAATAAGTATTGAACACGTTACCAATTTTCTAAGTAAAGACATTTCTAGTTTCATGCATTGCTCAGGTGTGATTTTGGCCCAGTCTTCCACACAAACACTCTTCAAATCCTGAAGGTTCCATGGGCTCCTTCTATGAACGCTGAACTTTTGTTCCTTCCATAGATTTTCTGTTGGATCCAGGTCCGGTGATCGGCTCGGCCATTCTAGCAGATTTATTTTCTTTCACAGAAACAAATTGAGTGTTTCCTTCACTGCCTTTTTGGTATCATTGTCTTGCTAAAATGTCCACACCCGTTTCATCTTCAACATCCTTGTAAATGGCAGCAGAAATGTATCAAGAATGTCTCTGCACTCTTGTCAAACATTCTTTCTTCAACTACATGAAGTTTGCCAGTGCCATATGCTGAAAAACAGCCCCACTGGTGTTTTGGGGTGATTTTCATATTGGCATCCACATATGGTGTGTTACTGCATCCAAAGATTTCAAATTTGGTCTCATTTGACCAGACTATATTCTCCCAGTATTTCACAGGTTTTTCTAACTGTTGTAGCTCAAACTTTAAGTGCACTTGAACATGATTTTTGTTCAGCAATGGAGTTGATGTTGGTGAGCATACATACAGAACATGGAGACTGAATGATATTCTTTCCACTCCTGGATTATGGCCCTAACAATGCTCACTGGAATATTCATTAGTTTAGAAATTCTTCTGTAACCAATGCCATCAGTATATTTTGCAGCAATAAGCTTGTGAAGGTCTTGAGACAGCTCACTGATTTTACTCATCATGAGATGTTTCTTGTGTGGCACCTGGGTAATGAGATACCTTTTTTAGGTCATCAGTTAAACCAGCTTTCATTATTTTTCATAAAGTAGCATGATTGCTGTTTAATTACTGATAGATTTCAGAAGGTGTCATGATTTTCCATGGCTTTTTTTCTTCAAGTGTTCAATACTTTTTCCCTGTCATTTCTCATTATTAAACATAACTTAATTTATAGACATCTATGGTTTGATTTCTTTGCCTGTGTCGATTGGATGGGTTGTTACATCTGGTGAGAAATTCATGTCAATAGCAGCTTTAGAAAAATATTTACTTAGAAAATTGTTGGCGTGTTCAATACTTATTTCACCTGTTGTGTGTCTATCTATCTATCTACCGTATTTTTCGGACCATAAGACGCACTTTTTTTCCCCCAAATGTTGGGGGAAAGTGGGGGGTGCGTCTAATGGTCTGAATGTAGGACTGCAGGGAATGAGGGTGCTGCCGTGGAGCGGGTCATCGGGGGCACGAGCAGGCAGCAGCAGCGCCTGCCGTGACCACGTGGACCCGCTCATTACATATGCATGCCCATCCTCCCGCCCATCTCTCAGCGCTGAAGCCGGGGCTGATAGGTGGGCGGGATGATGGGTGGGGACGCGTGCATAATTAACAGCCGGTCGTGATCACCCCTGGCAACTACAGCCTGGAGTGATCATGCTCGGCTGTATTCACTGCTCCTCGCGCATCATCATCAGCGCGGGGTGTAGTGAATCAATGTACTCACCGTTCCCTGCAGCATCGCGACGTCCTCCAGTCTGCCTGCCGTGCTGTGTGGACTGGAGACTAGCGGTGCTCACAGCGATGACGTCATCGCTGTGTGCACGTGTGTTTTCACAGCCGCGCCGGCAGACTAGAGGACAATACATCGCAGTGCTGCAGGGAACGTGGCCGGCTCAACACAGCACTGCCGGCACAGACAGGGGGAGGAGCGACGCTGCGTGGAATGAGGAAAGGTGAGTGTAAACGTTTATTTATTTTTTTGTGTGTGCCGCAGTATGGGGGTATATGAACAGGATGATGGCATATAACAGGATGATGGGGGTATATGAGCAGGATGGGGCCATATACCAGGATGATGGGAGTATATGAACAGGATGATGGCATATAGCAGGATGATGGGGGTATATGAGCAGGATGATGGGGCCATATACCAGGATGATGGGAGTATATGAACAGGATGATGGCATATAGCAGGATGATGGGGGTATATGAGCAGATGATGGGGCCATATACCAGGATGATGGGAGTATATGAACAGGATGATGGCATATAGCAGGATGATGATGGCATATAGCAGGATGATGGGGGTATATGAGCAGGATGATGGGGGTATATGAGCAGGATGATGGCGTATATTAGCAGGATGATGGCGTATATAGTGTGGCGCCCTGGACTAGCCAGGTAGCCACAGACAAAACACACACACTCACCCACCCCCGGACAGTTACATTAGTCAGACACAAAACCCTTGTTGCCTCCCTCCAGGGTCTGATGTCCACACCAGGTGGGGTGGAGCCAGGCGGTTGGCCCCACCCACCGAGGAGTTCACAGGCCTGGAGGCGGGAAAAGTGACAGATGAGTCTTGGAGGTGACAGAGAGAGGTCACGTACTGCAGGTGTCGTGGTCGGAGCCCAGGCACTGACAGCAAGGTTGGCAGATGGTGGTGGCCGTCTGCAGGAGTTAGTGGAACTCCGCAGAGCCGTAAGGACCGGGGCTGGGCGGTGGCCCACCGGTACCGGACCGGGGAACAGAGTGAAGCTAAGCACACCCAGGCAGGGCCATCGGACCCCGACCAGGCTTGGAGCCGCCGTCAATAGTCAAATCCGAATGTGACAGGAACCCCCGGGGTTCCCTAACAACCAAGTCCCGATTGAAGGCAACCACTCACACCGTGAGGATACACAGCCACCGCCAATGGCTAGAAATCCAAGGGCCAGCGCCTGCGGGCAAAACTGCCTCCTCCGGTATCTATACACTGGGGAGCGGACTACAGTTGGAAAGCCATTGGAGTCAACTCCGTACACAAAGGTGCAGGGAGAGACAGCCACCATCACCTGTCCGGGGAGAGACACTGCAGCCAGCTGCGGGACCCGTCCATCCAGCCGTTTGGTTTACCGGAGACTTTGTGCATCTATTGCTGAGTGAGTACACCAGTGCCATCTGGCACCGCGCCGCGCTATCCCTGCATCCCTACACCTCATCGACCCTGCCTCCCCGTCACACCACCGGGCCCCGGGCCCACGAACCCCTACCCACGGAGGGGGAAAACAACATCCCAGCTGCTCCCCACCATCGCTCCCGGGATCCCCGTCACCAGCAGCGGTGGTGCCCATCTTCACCACAACCCGTGGATGGCGTCACGGACTAAATCCCCAAAACAAACCAACCCCCTTTTCACTCACGGGCGAGGAGCGCCGCTCGAGTCCCCGAATCCGGCCCACCGCTCGAGCCACCGAGCAGAAGCAGCAGCGCCGGACCCGAGCGTTAGCGAGCGCAGCGCCCCGCCTCCCGCAACAATAGCAGGATGGGAGCACATACCAGGATGCAGTATATAGCAAGATGGGGCTATACCAGGATGAGGGACATAAATATATACACAAGGCAGGAGGATCATTACCAGGATGGGGTACCTTAGTAGAGAATTTGGGGATATTACCCCTATAATAGTGTCAGCAGCAGATCCTCGCCCCCTAACAGTGTGTCATGACCACATTTTTTGCTTAAAATTATATTTTCCTATTTTCCTTCTCTAAAACCCGGGTGCGTCTTATGGTCCGGTGCGTCTTATAGTCCGAAAAATACGGTATCTATCTATCTGTGATTCCTCCAAACACAAATATCAAAAAGGGACAGTACTCCAAGTGAGCTTAAAGGGAACCTGTCATCAGAAATTTTGCACTAAACCTAAAAGATTCCCCCTCTGCAGCTCATGGGCTGCATTCTAGCAATGTTCCTGTTGTTTATGTGCCCCCTTTCTGACCAAAATAAAGACTTTATAAAGTGGTACCTTTTTGTATTCAAATCTTGATAATGGTACACGGGGGCGGGCTCTCTGGTGTCTGCCTCCTGTCGCTTTAGGCCGTCCCCCATCGCACAATTTCAAAGAGGTGATGTGAGGTAAGCTGGCCAGCGCTTGCGCAGAACGGTGGAGGCGGCGGTGAAAGCGCGAGTACGAGATTATGGGTGGGTACTTGATAAAAATCATAGCGCCGCCCATAATCTCGCGCCTGCGCAACACGTCACCAGCGGTCACACTGTGCACATTGCACAGTCCCGCGAGAGTGGCACGGCGCATGCGCGAGCCCTTGGACGCACTGGGCTGCCTCCTGAGGTATGAAATTGCGCAATGGGGGACGGCCTAAAGCGGCAGGAGGCAGACTAACGGACACCAGACAGCCCGCCCCCGTGTACCATTATCAAGATTTGAATACAAAAAGGTACCACTTTATAAAGTCTTTATTTTGGTCAGAAAGGGGGCATAAGAACAACAGGAACATTGCTAGAATACAGCCCAGGAGCTGCAGAGGGGGGAATTAGGTTTAGTGCAAAATTTCTGATGACAGGTTCCCTTTAAAGGTAGAAAAACGACTTTATTAGCCCATGTATTTAACATTGGGGCTCAGTACACTTAGGGCTTCCTTTCTTTGCTTCTTTCCTTCTTAGTTTCTCTCCTTCTTTCTTTCCTTCTTTCCTTCATTCCTTCATTTCTTCTTTCCTTCTTTCCTTCATTCCTTCTTTCCTTCTTTCCTTCATTCCTTCTTTCCTTCATTCCTTCATTCCTTCATTCCTTCTTTCCTTCATTCCTTCTTTCCTTCATTCCTTCATTCCTTAATTCCTTCTTTTTTGTCTTCCTTTTTTTTCTTCCTTCCCTTTATCTTCCTTCCCTTTATCTTCCTTCCCTTCTTTCTTTCTTTCTTTCTTTCTTTCTTTCTTTCTTTCTTCCCTTCTTCCTTTCTTTCTTCCCTTCTTTCTTTCATCTATTTATCTCTTTCTTCCTTCCCTTCTTTCTTTCCTTCTCTCTCTTTATCTATCTGTCTTTATTTCTTTTTTTTCTTCTATTTTTCTAGATAGACAGTTATTATATCTATTTATCTATCTTTCTAATATTCTGTCTGTGACTCCTCCAAACAGAAATGTCAAAAGGAGACAGCACTCCAAATAAGATTCAAGGTAAAAAAAAGTCTTTTATTACCCCATATATGTAACACTCAAGCTCAGTACACTTGTGTTTTTCTTTTTTCCTATTCTTTTTCCTTTCCCTCCCCTTTCCTAGCTCCCTTCTTTCTTTCTACCTTCCTTTCTTCCTTCCTTCCTTTCCTCTCTTACCTTTCTTTCTTTCTTTCTCTTTCTTTCTTTTTTTCCTTCCTTCCTTCCTTCTCTTACCTTCCTTCTCTTACCTTCCTTCTCTTACCTTCCTTCTCTTACCTTCCTTCCTCTTTTACCTTCCTTCTCTTACCTTCTTTCCTCGCTTACCTTCCTTCCTCGCTTAACTTCCTTCCTCTCTTACCTTCCTTTCTTTTCCATTCTTTTCCTTTCCCTTCTCTTCCTTCCTTCGTTCTTTTCTTCCTTTCCCTCCTATCTATTAAAGCTTATATATATTTTTGCCTTTAATCTTACAAGTAGTATGGTCATTAACTCTCTGTTTAGGATGCTTTGCTCCCCTTCCTCCACCGGGCTTGTTTTTTTGGATAAGGCTTGTAAAGATCTGACTGTGCCTGTTTACTGGCCTTGGTGGTGAAGTACCAGATGTAAGTCACCAAGAGTCCCCATTTCTACGTCATCCACCTCCCACAGACCTTGATCTAGAGACAAAACAATGTATTTGTTTTGCTCTTTTAACACATGGAATGAGCGTTTCTGCTGGACAGATTCGGACACTTTAGCAAGTGTTTATTAGAGCAGATCATGATGAAATATTGTGCTCACGTTGAGTCACCCTTGCTACCTTGTATGGTCTCAGCTATTCGTAGTCCTTCTCCTGGAGTGATAAAATCCAACTTCATTAATTAAATAAAACTATTTTATCTCTGCGACTTGTAGCTGAAGTATAATATAACTGTCCATGGCCCTAATGTGGACACCATGGTCATCTTCTCGTCAATCCCATTTATGGTAACGTTATGTTTAATCATGATTTTAACTCCTGATGACCATGAAGAAGGTTTTTCAGGAATGTCCTGTTGTTTTCATGAGTTCCATGGTTACCTCCATCCATGTTGTTATTGGTGACAGTAGATTCATGCTGCCGGAACCATGTACCTTGAGAAGTTGGCTTCACCTGACCACGATAGGACTTTTGGCCAGATGGTCTATCTCTCCAGACAAGCACCATTTTGAACAGTGTGGGTCTCAATTTGATGCTGATTCAGTAAGGTTATCTGTTTAACTTTCAACCTGTAGGGCACAAACTGCTACAGGTTCATGGCCTACAAGACCATACACTGATGTCACCGCATTTTGTACAAGGGACAAGAGTTCCTGTAGGTAGTAACACAAAGGTGGCACTAGTACTTTTGGAATGGGGCACTCAGAGGACATAATACTTTCTAAATGGTTTGTTTTGAACTTATGTCTTCTAAGGAGGCAATCAAGGGGCATGTTTACTACGGTAGGTTAGGGAGTGCACTACTTACTTTGCCCCTGGCACTGGCAGTTCATGCTTCACCACTTTGGCCTGGTCTTTGGTTTGGAAGGATGGACTTGATTTGGCCACTTGTTTGAGTTTTTGCTACCTAAATACAGCAAACATAATAGTTTATGGAGCCATACTGTAATTCATATATCCTATGAAATATCTAATCATTGCCTAAGGGTATGCCAAATCCCACCAAGGACAACAAGTAAACAAGTACAAGAAGTTTGGATGTCCTCCCCATGTTTGCGTGGGTTTCCTCATTTCACCCCATTTTGTGGAAGGAGAAACACATGGAGTGCCATCTACTCCACAGTATATAGTTTTATGGGCCCCATGAAAACAATGCACTTGATGCCTTATTATGAGAAGACTATGTGGCTGATCTTTTGGGTTGTCATACTGTTTTTAGTCACTTTTACTCGCTTTTAGACACTTTTCCCAGGCCAGCTATGTCTTTTTTACATTCAAGTGGGAGAAAGTAAAGGTCAGTGCCCCTCTCGGAGTTCATTACTATTGCGTTTAATGATAAATTGCTCAAGTTCTGCCTTTTTCTCCTTGGGATAGTTCATAAAAGCCAGGAAATGCCTTTTTTTTTCCTAAGAATTCTAGCTCATGACTCGAATATTATAGACCGGTCACACATTCTCAACTAAAAGCTCTGGTGCTTCTATTTCTGTCGACAGCCTATCCACAAATCTGTCAACTAGGCACTAAATTTATTGTGCAACTTGAAAGAAATCTATATTTGGAATCAATATTTTGTATATGAAACATGAGTGCAACTTACATGCCAAGTGAGATTTGTGATGCCGAAAGGGGTTGTCATTGGAAAAAAAAGGTTCTAAAATATATATTCGGGCCTCACAGAAAACAATTCTGAAAGTACATCTGTTTTCCAGCAATGTTTTTTCGTCGTTATGAATATTATTTTTTTTAACAACTGAATATTTTATGTATTTTTTCGTTAGAAAGAAATGTTGAATATTTTTTAACAACTTGTCTGCACATTCGACTTTCCACAGAGAAGGGCCTAATGTCACAAGGAGATTTTTGCAGGCATTGCCAACTGTCATGGTGACGTCAAGATCTGTAGAAACTTCAGATTCTGCCGCTCTGCCTGCTATCTTCTCTGATGTCTGTCATCAGCGCAGTGAGACATGGGCATCGACCCACAGACTTAAGCGGGCTTTACATGCTACGAGATTGCTACAGCGATCTTGTTGGGGTCACGGAATTTGTGACGCACATCCGGCCGCTGTAGCGATCTCGTTGTGTGTGACTCCTAGGAGCGATTTTTGGATCGTTGCAAAAACGTCCAAAATCGCTCCTCGTTGACATGGGGGCCCTCTCCCAATTATCGCTGCTGTCGCTTGGGCGAAGTAGTTCCTCATACCTGCGGCAGCACACATTCGTGTGACGCCGCAGGAACGAAGAACCTCTCCTTACTTGCCACACACCAGCAATGAGGAAGGAAGAAGGTGGGCGGGATGTTCGTCCCGCTCATCTCCGCCCCTCCGCTTTGATTGGGCGGCCGCTTAGTGACGTCGCTGTGACGCCGAGCGAACCGCCCCCTTAGAAAGGAGGCGGTTCGCCGGTCGCAGCGACGTCGCCGAGCAGGTAAGTATGTGTAACGCTGCCGTAGCGATAATGTTCGCTGCGGTAGCGATCTTCACATATCGGCATAACGATAGGGGTGGGTGCTATCACGCTCACCATCGCTAGCATCGGCTAGCGATGTCGCAATGTGTAAAGCCACCCTTAGGCAGGCTAGCAAGAGTTGATCTCTACAATGCTGCTTGTTAGTCTCCTTGATCACATGCTGTGGAGGAGCCACTCACATTCACTCCCCTTCTATATATGCTGGCTGGACTATTCCATTAATGCCTGCTATAGCTTCTCTATACTGGTTTGGTGAGCTGTTGTGATCCAGACTTAAGGCTGCTTTACACACAACGATATTGCTAGCGATCTCGTTAGCGATGTGACACGCCCAGATCATTGTTACGATTTGCCGAGATCGCTCATAGGTCGTTTTGTAGTGGTCACACGTACCCATCTCGCAAACGACGCTACATCGTTCAGCGATATATTGTTTCACCAAGGCGGTCGTGTGGATGTTGTTCGTCATTGTTGTCAGGGTGTCAAACGTAACAATATGTCTGCTGCGTTCCAAACGACGAACAATATTTTGAAATTGAACGGCGTGTCAACGATCAACGATTTTCACCCTATTTGCGTTAGTTCTGAGTCGCTCGTAGGTGTCACACGCAACGACGTCGCTAACGATGACAGAAGTGCGTCACGAAAACCGTGACCCCAACGACATATCGTCAGATAAATCTCAGCGTGTAAAGCGGCCTTTACCCGTGATTGTTGTGCAGGCCAGAGTTTTACACCCTCCAGAATCAATAAAATATGTTACGAAATAGAATAATGATGAATCTGCAATTTTTTTCTAACTTTAGAAAATCTGCTCTGACCTATTGGTTGTACAAAATAAAATTACACCTCATCCACAAACAGAAAAATATTTGAACTCAGCACAGTAAAACCTTAGCGATGGCTGACGTGACCGGTTGTATTGTTCCATTGTTGTGCATGTGAAAAAGTCTGTTTTTTTTTTCTACCTGAGTTATCAACAGTTTGCACAATTCATGTGAGATACAATTTTTTTTTGTTTTTGTTCAAGATTTTTATTTTTTTTTATTTTACAGATCCAGAATGCAAATGACGTCCTGATATCCCCCCTAGAAAAGTTCCGTAAGGAACAGATTGGTGCAGCAAAGGTAACTATCAATAGTCACTGTTTCAACAAATGTTGAATAAATCAATAGCAAAAGTGAATATTAGCAACATGGTAATATATCTTAATGGAGAGATATTATTTTCTCCCCTTATGAGCCCCTTCTCCCACCTCCTCCACACCTTCATTCCCTATGGCTCCACAACTGCTTTTTCACTCAGAATAATAGCTAAAATCCGTCTTGGTCAGCGAGAGGCAGATTGCTAGCTCACTGAGTAGAGTGCGAGAGGCAGATTGCTAGTTCACTGAGAGATCAGATGCCTATGAAGGTCTATGGAGAGGAGAAGGAGTAGAGTGCGAGAGGCATGGATATACAGAGGAGATCATATTACAGCTTCTAGTCTCACACTAGTGCTGGATTCACAGGTACACTACTCAGTATTGATGGATAATGACCATGTTGCTGTAGTTTCTGAACATGTCCTTCGTAGAAACAGAAGATCAGGAATCCCTCATATCTGTGTATTATATGTATGAGAGACATCATAGCAGAAAGTCACCACTCTCCAGCTCAGAGACAACTGAAGGGTAAATTGAGTCTGAAAAGGGGAAAACTGGTGATTAAATGCAGGATACAAGTCTTATAGTGGCGAGAAATAAGATTATTCCTCTTGTACATAAATATGACACCTTATTCTGAATAGTCACCTGAAATTATGGGTAACGTACGTTAGTGCATATATAGCATTTGCCCTGCAAGCAACTGCTGTATCATGTGTCCAGCATGTGATTGGTGCATGTACAGCACTCATTCTGAGTAGGGATACATGCCGCGTGGCGTGTGACTAGCATATAAGTGTTACTTGCTATGAGTAATCTGTGTGAGTGACACATGATATGAGTGTGACGTCCTGGCAAATCCAGGTAGTCACAAATAGGCCCCTGCACAACACCTTCCCTCACAGGTAACAGCAGCCAACCCTTAAACCCTAGTCACCCCCCTCAGGGCTAGATAGACACACCAGGGGGCAGAACCAGGCGGTTGGAAGACGCCCACCGAGGAGTCTAGACAGCCCGGGGCGGGAATGTAAACAGAAAGAAAAGTGTGAGAGTTCAAGTTGGAGAGGAGTGTGGGCTGGAGCTGTGTCCAGCTCCAGCAGAGGCGAATACCCCCAAATTGAACGGCGCCAGGGTAGGAGCCCTAGTGCCATTGGCTAGGAGGCAGACGGCGGTCTCCGTCTGCAGGAGCCGGGAAGACTGCTCGGTGGAACCGAGATGGACCGGGACAGGGTTGTAGTCCGCCGGTACCGTCCCGGGGAACCGACTCGGAAACCGGAGCACACAGGGGGGTACTCTGACCCTGAAGCCGGGACCAGAAGCGACTGGAACTGGTTAATTAACCAATTGAGGCAAGGACTAGAGGTCCTGTCCCACCCAAAGTCCCTATTAGAAGACAACAGCCCACCGAGGGGGATAAATGGCCACCGCCAAGGCTCAGAGATCCCACGGGCCAGCGTCTGCGGGCACGGCTCCTTAGGCCACATCCAGCCGGGAGCAGACTCCTGAAGTTGCAAGCACAGGCAGTCCACCATTCTAAAAAGGTGCAGGAGAAAGACAGAGACCACCAGTCGGGTGGGGGAAACAGAATGCAGCCAGCTGCGGGCACCGACCACCATCACCTTGGTTTACCAGAGACTCATGTGTTTCTTTAATAGTGAGTACACCAGCACCCTGCGGTCGCCCATCTCCCTGCACCAAACTCCAACGGGTCCCGGGGCCACCATCCCTGACCACGGAGGGGTTAACAACTTGCTGCATAACATCTCCCCTGGGTGCCCTGTAACTGCCGCGGTGGTGTCCAACCTCAGCACACACCGTGGGTGGCGTCACGAACTTAATACGGCTCAGCCTGTACATATACGTCCTACATCCACCATCCCCCACCCTTTTTTCATTCGGAGTGTCCGCGGGACCCCCCTGGGTCTGGAGACCCTCGAGCCACCCACCGGAAGGTCCGGATCCGAGCAGCGGCAGGCTGCTGGCACGGGAGCGGCACATGAGTACTATGTGTGAGTGGCGCATGATGTGAGTGGTGTATGAATGCCACCTATTCTATCCAATGTGTGAGTGTTGCAGGAGGGGAGCCTGCACACACCTTTTACATAGGGACGCTCCACAGTCTGGTTTCGTCCCAAGCCTGCTAACATTGTAGGGCCCTCATCACACTATGAGATTTTCACTGCTTCTTTCTCCAGCTTGCGTCAGTTGTCCTTTTCTGGTTAATTAGGCAACTGCTTTAATTACCTTATGTGTGTAATGATTGAGGTGAGGCTGGCGGGGACACTGGTATTCGGCTATGAGGATCGCCCCAGTGCTGTTCCATCACCGCACAGCGTTGGTTGTGTGATGGAGCGAATGCAGCAGAAGAGACTTACACATGGCTCGTCCTCTATCTGGGAACACGGGATTGGATTTTCCCATCGTAGCTCCGCTCCCTTCTGTAGCGTTATTTAATGTTGCGGTGAGACACAATTACTTCATGATACGATTGTGAATTTGGTGATAAGAGGTTTAATCATTGCGCTGGTCTCCGGGGGACTGGACTGCCGAGCAGCCATGTAGTAAATGTATATCCGAGAAGAACGCAAAAGGATCCCTCATCATTGTGTTATAACATGATGGAGCGATAGACTGATCCCAAAACCGCTATCCGGGAGAAAAGCTGCTGGCGGCAAAAATCACCACCGACTTTCCATGGTGAGGATATAAATCATCGCTCCGTGATCTCATAACTCACTAATGAATATTCTTAAAGGAGTTCTATATAAATCTATGCCATATAATACCGCAATACAGTACTCCATTACACTATTTATACACCTATACAATGATCGATTACTACAGGCATATATTGCTGTATTAACGACACTGTAAAATGTGCAATTATTTGCATTATATATTGCTTCATTAATGCTGCTGTGGCGCCCTGGACAAGCCAGGTCGTCACATGTACTACACCAACACACCCTACACCCCGGCTAGGCACACCTAAGCCAAACACAAATCCTTGTTGCCTTCCTCCAGGGGCTGATGTCCACACCAGGGGGTGGGCCAGGCGGTTGGTCCCACCCACCGAGGAGTTCACAGTCCTGGAGGCGGGAAAAGGAGTCAGTTGGAGTTCAGTTTTGGAGAGTGAAGTGGTAGGAGAGGAGACTGACCGAGTCCGTGTGTGTGTCCCGGGCACTCAGCAAGGTTGGCAGACGGTGGTGACCGTCTGCATGAGAGGCTGATTGGAGTGAACCGTAAGGACCGGGGACGGGCGGTGGCCCGCCGGTACCGGATCGGGGAGTGAAGAGAAGCCAGCACCATTCGGCAGGGCCTACGGACCCCGACCAGGCTAGGAGTCGCCGTAAAACCGGTCAAATCCGTTAGCGAAGGGAACCTCCGGGGTTTCCCAGCAGCCAAGACCCGATTGAAGGCAACAGCTCACACCGTAGAAGGAAACACAGTCACCGCCAAGGCTACAGTTCCCAGGGCCAGAGCCTGCGGGCAAAAGGGGGCTCCCTCAGCATCCATCCAAGCTGGGGAGCGGGTTACCGGTGGGAAGCCATTGGAACCGTAAACACAACACAGGTGCAGGGAAAGGCAGTCACCATCAACCTGCCGGGAGGAGAACAACCGCAGCCGCCTGTGGGACCCGTCCATCCAGCCGTTTGTTTGACCAGAGACTCTGTGTGAATTACTGGCTGAGTGAGTACCACCATGCCGTGCGGCACAGCGCTGCCCTCCCGCGACCCTGCACCTCACCAGGCCCCGTAACTCACCCGCCATCCCTAAAACCCTCACCGGGGCCCCGGGACAACCAACCCCCTACCCACGGAGGGGAGAACCAACACCCAAGCTGCTCCCTGTCATCGCTCCCGGGATCCCCGTCCAGAGCAGCGGTGTTGTCACAACTTCACCACAACCGTGGGTGGCGTCACGGACAATATCTCCCCAAACCACACACCAACCCCCCTTTCACTCACAGGCGAGGAACGCCGCTCGAGTCCCCGGGATCCGGCCCACCGCTCGAGCCACCACCGAGCAGCAGCAGCCGGACCCGAGCAGTGGGTGAGCGCAGCGTCCCCTCCTCCGCCCGCGACACTTCCATATAGGACTAAGCGCTCCCTAGTCTCTCAGCTTCGTGCTTATCGGGGACAGTGTGCTCCTGAAGATTGTCAATTTGGGCTGGCAGCATGGCTGACCAGCTTTACCACTGGACAATAAAGATTGTTGGATCCATCGATGCGGTCAGCTTCTGGGGAGATCTTGTAAGTGGCACACTCCTTGCCTAGTAAAATTGCCGATAGACTGCAAAGGAGGCCAGTTTTTTTAGAACAGAGAGGGTTGTCAACGAGAGAGGTACATCTTGTAACGCCGATACCGGCATCCTCGCACTCTCCAGACCCCCTTCCCTGGCAAGGATGCCTCTGCCTGAAGAGCGTGCCCGCGTCCACTCCCCCTTTCTTTAAGTGCCAGCATCCCCTTAACCCGGAAGTGCCTCCCAGGTCAGCTGGGAGGCTGCAGGTATTTAAGGCACCTTTACCCTATGGGAGGTGCCTGTGCAATGAGTTTGAGTGATTGCTAGTTGTCAGATCCCTTGGTGCTGCAGCTGTTATCGTGCTGGCTGCTACTGCTGACACTTCTTCGTATTTCAGTGCTGTGCTAACTTTCTGTTCCAATGCTGCTGTTATCATCCATGCTGACCGGCTTATACGATACCCACCTCTGCAAGTATCCACGCCAGTTGGATCTCCTGTACCATCCATCCGTCCATCCATCCATTCCGGACGGAATCTCGACACCTGCTGCAAAATATTGCCAGAGACTGCCGCTCCCATTGCCCTGGGGCTAGCTATCACAGAACCAGTCTTCCCAAGTGGCACTGGACTCCTACCTAACACCCTCACTATTAGGGGCCCTGGAGAAGACCAGGCGCAGGTCCGTAGTCAAGCCCCTCCGGGTTTTCTGTGTGCTGTGGCCCAGTGGGTTTGCTAAACATCTCTTCTCGCCTGGCGAGCATAACATATTTCAAAGTTATTTTTTTTTACAAGCACTTGGCAATAGTAATAAACAGCCCCTTTTATTCCTCTTCCCACCTATGTTGTTAAAGGGAACCTGTAACATGTAAAAAAAAATTCTGTTAACCTGCCGATATGGGGTTAATCTGTATATTATTAGAGTTCCAAACCCGAGAGCCCCACTGCTGGGAGGAAAATTACTTAAATCCTGCTGGCACCATTCGGGTATCAGTCACGGAGGCGGTACAGGAGCAAGTTCAGTCACCTCTCTGTGTAACCGCACCCCCCAACCCCCCCACTGACTGACAATCTCTCTATATGAGACCCAGCTGTCAGTGCACGGAGCGCAGTTATAGCCACCGCTCTCTATACACAGAGCAGTCACTGAGGCCGCGCTGGAACCACCCTTATGACTGAAACCTGACTGCTGCCAGAGGGCAGGGCGTTTTTCGTGGCGTCTTTGCGCGTTTTTCGGGTGCGTTTTTGTGCATTTTTGGGCTCAAAACTGCGTGACTTTGCTTCCCCAGCAAAGCCTATGACTTTTCATTTTTGCTGTCCGCACACGACTTTTTTTTTTAGCTGCGTTTTTGAGCTGAAAAAAAAAAATGGTCATGTCAATTTTTTTCTGTGTTTTACTGCGTTTTCCACCCATGCAGTGCATTGGAAAAACGCAGCAAAACGCAGAGATCAAAAACACAGCCCAAAACGCGGTAAAAACGCATGCGTTTTTACCGGTGCGTTTTTGCCGCGGGTGCGTTTTTATGCGTTTTTAGCGGCCAAAAACACTGCATCTTTGTAGTCACAAAAAATGGCATGGTGCGCACATAGCCTTACAGTTCTTTTCCTCCCAACAGCAAAGGTCTTGGTGCCAGCATCGGGCAGCTTCAGAACACTATTAACCTGCAAATTAATCCCGTCTGCAGGGTAATAGCGATTTTTCACATGACAGGGAACCTATCATCAGTTTATAACCTAACTAATAACATGTATGTGTGCCGCCCTGGCAAAACCAGGGTGTCACAGAGGTCTGCATCCATCTTTTTGGTGCAGATTTCACTCTCCCTTGGGGAGTTTCCCACACAGATACACACCAGCCAATCAGGCCCCACTCACCCCCTCCCCAGGAAAAGGGAGGGGGGCGAGAGGAGCTTAGAAAGAGCAGAGCAGAGTTTGAGCTGTGGTCAGTCTGCAGGAGGAGAGAGGTCTGGAAGCAGCCCCTGTTTGGAGCTAGGAAAAGTGGCAGTAAGGGCCTCAGGAATAGGCCAGCCGCTTATGGGACCCGAAGTGGACCGGGAGAGGGTAGTGGCCCCCCGGTGCCGACTGTCGGGACCCAGTCCGGACCTGTGTACAAAACAGACACAGACATCAGGCAGGAGAACAACACCTGAATTACACGCATGGGTGTGGGACCCGTCCTCACAGCATCTGTGGGCACCAGTTACCAGCAATTTGGTTTACAAAAGACTCTGAGTATTTCTTCCATCTGCGTTCCTGACCCTCCACATCAATCCAGCTTCATCCAGCACCACGATAACCGAACTGTGAGTGTAGTATTCCCTGCAATCCCTGCCACCACCACAACTCCCAACTGGGCCCTGGGAATACACCTCCCCTACCCGTGGAGGGGATCCTACCTTGCTGCCCCACACCATCAGTCCCGGGTACTGTCCCCAGAGGCAGCGGCGGTGCCACATCTCATCACCGCAACCCATGTGTGGCGTCACGGACAATCTCCCTTACCTAATCCCCTTTTTGCTGTGGAGCCTGGGATCACAGACCGGGTCACGCCACCGTGATACTCACAGAAGTGACCCCTTGGCCCGGATCTGAGTACCCCTTATCCCTGGGCGACACTTATGTAGAGGCCTTGAAATTCTGGATAAATCTTGACCTTTCTTGTAGAAATCATTTTTACTGTCTAAGAGAAGTCCATTGTTAAATTCCCATGTAGATGAGCATCAACTGTAGTGACGAGGTGGAAGGACATTGCTCTTGCGGCTCTTCTGTCTCTCTCTCTATTCCCTGCCGGCTGCCTGTCTCCTACCTCTGCCTGACCGGCCACTCTTTCTTTCAGTGTCTTGCTTTCCCTAGCAAGATCTTTCTCCAGAATCTGTGCTTGTGGCGGTGCATGCGCAGTAAGGCCCTGGTGAGAGTTGGCATATAATTCTGCGCATGCGCCACCCAGACAATCAAGATTTTAGCGAAATATTGTGCTAGCGAATGCAGGTCACTGTCGGAAGAGTAACCTGTCAATCAAAGATACAAGGCAGGCGTGGGCAAGGTTTAGGGAAAGCGGTAGGAGAACTGTCTCCCCCCAACACCACACTGGATTTGCATGATATTTTAACTATGTATTTCTCTAAAACAGCAAATAGGATTTATACAAGAAAGGTCAGGATTTCCTTAGCGTTATAGCGCCTTTACACGTATGTCATTAGTTTGGAGTATAAAATTCTGATGACACACATGTATACATACATACACACGTGCAACATACTGTCAAGATGACTATGGGATAGCAGGGAACCGGGTATCTTAAGCTGTCCCTCAAGATTAGGGGGCCCTATGCTATCCCTATCTTCATGTATACTCCTGATGGTGGAGAGGCCTGAGTCTCTTTCCTGGCCCTGCTCCTGACCAGTCCTGATCTGATTCCCCCTACCTATCCCCACCAGGAGGGATGGGACAGGAATGTAATGTAATGAAACCTCACAGATAAAGAATTGCAAGGAAAAACTAAAACCCTGTCATACAGCATACATACACAAAGATGAAGACATAGAGGTACAGGAGGAAAAACAAGAGCAGAAAGGAACCTACAAAACAGGGGTAAGCTCCACAACTGCACCAAGCAAAGAGCACAACTTTCACTATTAAGTGTGGGATACCACACCTCACAGACCAATATAGAATAAACTATACTTGGCATAGGTGGAAGGTTTGCACCAGCATAAATAGGAGGGGAGCAGATGTGATAGGCCTCTCCACAACATGTGACCAAAGGAGTGTAACGCCTGCCTGGATCAACAGACTCAGACAGGCTGTAATGGATAGACTAGGGGGAAGCCCCTCACCAAGCAGGACCCCCAGAACCCTGAAACCCTTTAACCCCTATACAGGGATTTGGAATTACACAGGGTACTGGAGATCACTACCTGTGGAAGGCTGCAGTCCGAGAGAGTAGTAGTCAGGCAGGGTCAAACCAGGAATAGCAGAACAGGAACAGAATCGGCAGGCAAAGACGTAAACAGGAAAATGTAGCAGTGGTCAGATCCGGGTCGGGCAGCGAGGTACAAAAACAGCAGGCAGGAGGGTAGTCAGAAAACACACAGAAGTCAGCACACAGGAATCAAAATACAAACAGCACATGAGCCAGGAGTACAGAACTATCTCTGGCAGTGGTCATGTGACAGGAGGGGGAATAAGAAGGGTGTGGTGTCTTCCCATTGGCTGTAGCTGAATGCTGGCAACTTCAGCTGGAAGACACACGCCACCCACAGTCAGCCAGTGGTACTGCAGATCCCAAGATAACCCAGCCCAGTGGATGATCGGAGCCTGCGCCCACCGGTGCTGCTGGCATCAACTCCTCTCCCATCACCAGCACCATCCACGGCAGGAACACGGCGTCGCCTGGCGATCGGAACAGAATTCTCTGGAGCAGACTCCGGCGGTGACGTAACAAGGAGTGAGCAAAGCAGCAAAGATTAACTCTTGCTAGCCTGCCTATGAATCAGCACACAGCAGGTCGACGCCCGAGTCTGCCTGTTTTGATCCCAGCACCAGATAAACCATCGGGCGTAGTGTCAGAATCTGCAATCTGAACGGAGCCCAACACTGCCATGACAATGGGTGAAGTTTGTGCAAAGCTCTTTGTGACAAATACACCCACCCACTATATATACAGTATGTTTAGTACATATATACTTTATACCTTACAGGAATGGAATGGATCCTTTCTCTAGGAAAAGAAAAGGTTTAGATTGTGCAGCAGGCAGTAGATGCAGCCCTCAGAAATGACTTATGATAATGGTAAGACTGGAGAGGAGCAGAGTCATGATCCCGGAGAGCATAGTATCAACTGATACAGGTAGTGGACGTCAGTCTATGATTGACTACCCTATGTAAGGTGCAAAATATAACATAAGACAATGGAAACTATCCTGCCCGACCTCCAGAGCTGAGTGTGTGGCGCCCCTGACCTGGTCAGGCACCACTGAGTACTGCACCCATGCTGGGGACAGTACAATACAGGTAATCCAGAAGGCTGACCGAGGTGTGACTACACAGGCGCATAGTGATCAGGTCTCACACATGTACCTATGAGAGGACCCCTGGGGATCCCAGGAGGGGGAAAAGCCTTCACCTTCACTGGAATAGTGGAGGGGGCCAAAAGCCTCCATC
Organism: Anomaloglossus baeobatrachus; assembly: GCF_048569485.1. Lineage (NCBI taxonomy): Eukaryota > Metazoa > Chordata > Amphibia > Anura > Aromobatidae > Anomaloglossus > Anomaloglossus baeobatrachus. Next base: position 751,527,699 of record NC_134354.1, on the reverse strand, counting down.
TCCTCTCAAGGGGTGTGGTAAGAGAGCCTGGTTGCTAGGTGGCGTAGGCAAGAACAGGAGAGGAGGAGCAGTGAGCCAGTTCAGTGCAGAGTCCAGGGAGCTCCGAGAGGAGCTGACCCCTACCCCTGGGGCTGTTGCAGTCTGACAGCGCCCGCGCAGTGGCTACCGACGGGGGAGAACGGTCACCTAGGAGTGCTACCCGAAACCCGTCTCCAGCTAAAGAGAGAGCACAGAGTGGGAAGTAAGGAGACTGCTAGGGAGTACCAGGCCCAAACGGGCGGCAGATCCCGGAGCGGGGATAGATCCACCTTTCCTTGCTAAACCTGCCGGTGTGGGGCCCTCAAAGCCCACACCACAACACCCAAAAGCCGCAGCCACGTAGCCACAGTTAGGGCCCATAGTTCACAGGAGGCAAGCAGCTGGAGTGATCTGGTCCAGGCAACAAGCAAACGGCAAACGAAGGGGAGAGAGGCTTCAGCAACTTCCCTGGGTGACCCCCATAGGGACTAAAAGTCGGGGTTACCCCAAACCACCAAGGGCTAAGGAAGGCGAGTTGGTAGTCACCATCAGAAGTCAGCCTGAAGGATACCTGGTTCCAGCCTGGTTCATCCCAGCTACGCCCGGGTTACTCACCCTGCCATCAACTGTGAGTAAAACCCCTGAAAGACATCCTGCTTGTGTGGAGTTATTCTGCGCCTTGTGGTTCTACACACCTACACAGGGCCCTGGGGCTTGCCTCACTCTCAGGAGGCTATCCCAACTGACTGCACACACCATCAGCCCCAGGCGACCCTCAACCTGCAGTGGCGGTCACCACTGACCGCAATTCTGAGAGTGGCGTCACGACAATCAAAATAGAAGATTTCCTAACCGTGACAGGATCCAGCAGAGTGGAGTCCCTGAAGGTAATGCACCGACACAGCGTTCTCGGGGCTTCACAAGTGAAGAGACAGGATAGTTTGGAGCAAGGGGAGGACAGGGAGCCTAAAAGTGTTGTGTATTAATGAGTATTAAGGCCCCGTTACATGCAGCGACATCGCTAACGAGAGATCGCTGGGGTCACGGAATTCGTGACGCACATCCGGTGTCGTTAGCGACGTCGTTGCATGTGACACCTACGAGCGACCGCTAACGATCCCAAGAACCGCAAATATCGTTGATTGTTGACACGTTCCTTTCCCAAATATCGTTGATCTTTTGGAACGCAGGTTGTTCGTCGTTCCTGAGGCAGCACACATCGCTATATGTGACACCCCAGGAGCGACGAACAACAGCGTACCTGCGTCCTCCAGCAACGAGGTGGGAGTGTCGTTAATGCGGCTGCTCTCTGCCCCTCCGCTTCTATTGGTGGCCCACTGTGTAACGTCGCTGTGACACCGCACAAACCTCCCCTTTAAAAAAGAGTTTGTTCGCCGGCCACAGCGACGTCATTAGTAAGGTATGTGCGTCTGACGCGTACTAACGATATCGTTCACCACGGGCAGCGATTTGCCCGTGACGCACGCTCGAAGGGGGCGGGTGCGATCGCTAGCGATGTCGCTGCATGTAAAGCGGCCTTTATTATTAAAGTAAACCTGCGGCTGGGAAAACTATGAGCTCTATATGGTATTTTAGGCTTCTAGATGTAACATCGAATTCAATGACAACAAGCAGACTTGCAGAAAATAGTGAGGAACCAGAAAATCAAGAAAGTTGTAGAACTAATTTGCAGCAGCCAAGTCAAATTAGAAAGGTGATCGATGGCAGCCAGAGCCGTGGAGTCCTGCAGTAGTCAGCGAGCCATAGGTTTCCTGTGGATGGAAAAAACAGGATGCCAGAAGTGTCGTCTACAGTAACTGTAGAAAACCCAGGAACCCCTGAAGGATGAGACTTGCGAGACTGGTTGCCTTATTTGGTCCGTGTCGTCCATGGTCCACAGCTGTTTGTACTGATGAGCTCATCCCTGCGTGGGCCAAAATCCTGTGATTCTTTCTATCTGTCCAGTCTGTTAAACATTTTTCTGTTCCAGTGCCCCCTGACCTCCTCTCGAATTCTCCGAAACATCAAAGGAGGCCGAGACACATTTACGCGCCATAGAAATAGCTGTGGCTAAATTGGGTTTTCTGTTTGAATGATACTTTGTAGCTTTTTAGATTGATGGGCTGTTTGCATTTTTTTCTCCGCATTGGTATTTGGAGATAAAATGGAATAATTTAAGAACTAAAATGACTTTTTTTTTGGTCATCATAGAACGCAGGGCCTCCTGTAACGCCGTGGACTAGGGGAAGGTCCAGTGTGAGGCCAAACACACAACCAAACAAGGGCAACACCACGAGAAACAATGGGTACACTTTAACAATGGTGGGCCCTAGCTCAAGTGAGAGGGAAAATGGACACCTCCTCCACTTACCTGCAGCTGTACCCTACACTCCTAGCCAGTCCCTATACTGGTTCCTCACCTGTCGCCGAGCAGCAACCTGAAGCCCTGAGATGACGCTACAATAGTCCCTGGCTAGTGAGTGTGCAGGTAAAGGACACTAGCCTCACCACTGCACTGAAACAACACACCGGAAAAGGAAGACAGACAGGTGGAAAACACTACAACAGACTGCTGCAGTTGGAACCAAGACTTGCAGCTCCTTCCTCCTCCAAGATCTAAATCCAAATTAATCAAGAATAACCGGCACCCTCTACAGGTAGTAGAGGGTATCAAAGACAGCTACGTCAGCCTAGGAGGGCACGTACCCCTCGATGTAGCTCTTGTCTGCCAGGAACTTGTTGAGAACCTTCAGGCCGGTGGTGGACTTGAGATCTCAGAAACCCATGGCTGCTGCAGACTGGAGGAGTGCAAAACGGCTAGTAGAGGGTATGTAAAGGGACTGGGAGTGGTCAAAACCATAAACACCTGATCAGGAGTCTGAGGCTGCTGCAAAGCAAACTGACATTAACCCTCTCTTACCCAAAGGAAAGAAAACCACAGGTAAAGTGAGACAGACCCAGAACCTATCAGTAATCTCTTATAGCAGAGAGACGACCGTGACACCAATTTGGCGGGCTTTGCAATATCAATACATTATTCTGGTGGCCATTTATATGACTGATCAGCATGCAGGGGAAGTTAAAGGGAATCTGTCGGGAGGTGTTTGCTACTTCATCTGAGAGCAGCATGATGTACATAAAGAGACCCTGAATCCACCAATGTATCACTTAGATTACTGGCTGCAGCCATTCTGTAACAATCAGAATATATAGATTTAGTCATGTAGCAGAGCTGCCCCCGCCCACACCGGGCTCTCTATAGAGATTGTACATTAACAGTGAGGTGTCAGTAAGAGAAGGATGCATGTTGGACTGCTCTGTGACGCAATGATAAGAGTCCTGCTGCTTAAACAAACATAGCAAATAAATAACAAATCAGACCTTGACAAGACAGGTATCCCTGAATTTTATGTTTTAACCTGTGCAGCATGCAATCTTCAGATTACATAGCAAAAAGCTGCCGACAAATTCCCTTTAAACTGGGTTTGCACCTCAAGACTTACTGCAAATATTAGCCTCTGAGTGGTGGTCATTTCAAAGGCTATTTATACAGGTGGACCACATAGCAATATGCGCACAGAACGATCTGTAATGGGTCGGTCAGTGCGAATAGGCTGCCAGTGTTCTCGGCAGCACATTTCCTATTTTCGTCGGACGATGTGCTCCCGAGAATGATGAACATTTTATGAAACCAAAAAATTATTTCATCCAACCAGTGAGTATTTAATTAATTTTCAGGGTGATTAGCAGCCTGTTTAGTCTGCACAATAGTGTTGCGCGAGTAGCTAACTATTCGTACTCGCCATGCTGTTAGCGAGTACTGTCCGCTACTCGCATATTTGTTACGAGTAGCAGGTGCAATGTAAGTCAATGGGAAATACTTGCTAAGTAGCGAGTGACCCGAAAGCCGTACTTTTCGTGCGAGTAGCGAATATGTGAGTAGCGGACAGTACTCGCTAACAGCATAGCCAGTATGAATAGTTACCGTATTTTCCAGCGTATAAGACTACTTTTTAACCCCTGAAAATCTTCTCAAAAAGTCGGGGGTCGTCTTACATGCTGGGTGTCGTCATGACTTTACACACAATAAAAGATATTCTCACCTGTCCTCCGTTCCCGCGGTGCCTCTAGCTGTTTCTTGCAGTCCGCAGGCCCATAGACACCTCCGTGATAATGTCCGTGGACGGAGCAGCCGCTGTAGGATGTCGTCATGGCTTTACACACAATAAAAGATATTCTCACCTGTCCTCCGTTCCCGCGGTGCCTCTAGCTGTTTCTTGCAGTCTGCAGGCCCATAAACCCCTCCGTGATAATGTCCGTGCACGGAGCGGCCGCTGTAGGATGTAGTCATGGCTTTACACACAATAAAAGATATTCTCACCTGTCCTCCGTTCCCACGGTGCCTCTAGCTGTTTCTTGCAGTCTGCAGGCCCATAAACCCCTCCGTGATAATGTCCATGCACGGAGCGGCCGCTGTAGGATGTAGTCATGGCTTTACACACAATAAAAGATATTCTCACCTGTCCTCCGTTCCCGCGGTGCCTCTAGCTGTTTCTTGCAGTCTGCAGGCCCATAAATCCCTCTGTGATAATGTCCGTGCACGGAGCGGCCGCTGCAGGATGTCGTCATGGCTTTACTACAGTTGAATGCTTTTCGGCGCCACAAAGCATTCAACTGCAGTAAAGCGCTGACCGTTGCGACAGCCCTGTGTATTGGACGTGCTTTACTGCAGTTGAATGCTTTGTGGCGTCGTAAAGCATTCAACTGTAGTAAAGTCATGACGACATCCTGCAGCAGCCACTCTATTCATGCTATCATGGAGGGGTCTGTGTGCGGACTGCAAGGAACAGCTGGAGGTATCGCGGGCATCGAGGAGAGGTGAGAATATCTTTTATTGTGTGTAAACAACTGCATGATATGGGATAGAAGGGAACCAGCAGGGGGACATTATTAAACAATGGGCTCATTACTGCACGGGACATTACAGCAGGGCACATTACTAAATAATGGGTACATTACAGCAGGGCACATTACTAAACAATGGGGACATTACAGCAGGGCACATTACTAAACAATGGGGACATTACAGCAGGGGACATCACTAAACAATGGGGACATTACAGCAGGGCACATTACTAAACAATGGGGACATTACAGCAGGGGACATTACTAAACAATGGGGACATTACAGCAGGGGACATTACTAAACAATGGGGACATTACAGCAGGGGACATCACTAAACAATGGGGACATTACAGTAGGGGACATCACTAAACAATGGGGACATTACTCGGGTTGGCTTACACTCGAGTATATATGATATATCCCAAACTCTATATGTTACCTGGAAAACTTGGGGGTCTTCTTATCCACCCAGTCATCTTATATGCCGGAAAATGCGATAGGTACTCGCTCAACACTACTGCATAATGATTGGAAAACGAGTGCCCTAGGATCACTTGCTCCCGATTATGGTACAGTGTAAATGCACCTTTAGTCATTGGTGACTTCTGTAAGTTGTATCTGCTGATCAAAGCGGATTAAAAAACTTCTGCCCTGTGACACAGCCCCTTTAAGTCATCGCATTTCATTTTCATTGTGTCTGTCTGTCCGGCAAGGTGGGTCACTGGGTATTGTGCTGGTGGACTGGTGGAAATCAGATGTTTCCCCTCAGTATTATCTGGATGCAAAATCTGATGAGATTTGTATCTCTGGAAGAAACCTAGTATTGGGGGCTGAGCTGATTGTAAAGGGCAAAGCTGCAAATGAAGGGATCAGATGCATGTAAATGGTTAAAATTGGTCTCTAGTGCAATGCTGGGTATATACAGACTATCTCAGCAGGCTGTTATCAGATTTATTTAATTTACTGTTTCTAGCCTACTCCTGCTGGTCCATGATACACAGGACTCCATCTGTCACAATGTGAATGCAGGGGTCACGCTAAGTACTAGAAGACTCCCGGCAAGCAGCGCAACACAGAGGGAACATCAAGCTAGCAATGCAACAGAAAGCACTGGCGAGGGAAGCAGGATCACCTCCTAAGACTCACCCGAGGCTAATCTCTGCACTCCCTAACATCCCTTCACTGAATTTTTTTCCCCCGTGTGTCACGTGCCTAAGCACTTCCTGGCGCTGAACTCGCCTTGACTAGTGAAGGCCAATAAGAAGCTATTCTGACCACTGCAATAAGACAACATAAGGAAGGTAAGACAAACAGGGGAAAGACACAACAAAAGACAGTCCACAGATTCTCCAGCAGGAACTTCTCAGCTGCAACAGAAGCGACACTTCAGCTTCGTTAGAGACTGGCTTCTTCAAAGTGGACAGCATAGGTTTGAGCTATATTCGGCATAGGGAGGAGTGCGGAGTGAATATTTATAGCAGAAGGGAGTGGCTGCAGCTGAGGTTACCACCATCTGTTAGATCACTGCAGGATAGAAATGAGCCTAAACTCCTTCAGAACCAGATGGAGTTAAATATGCTTCAACTTGGGGTAAACGACGAGCGGGAACTAAAGATGATCTGTAATCAACAATACGCTGTGACCTTCTGATGCCAGATCCCCCCTGAGATCACATCAGGCCATGACACCATTTTACATTTCCTCAGTAATACAGCAGAATACATCTCCCATGTGTTTCCATGCTTCACACTGTCTTTCCCCGTGCTGTGGTATCTGCCCTCTCAGAAGCAGGAAGTTTCTCACAGCTGTCAAAATAGTGAGACAGCAGAGAGTCTTCTTTAAAGGGTCACAGCTATTAGAGAGAGGTTTTATATTCTGGTCTCCTTGCACTTAGTGACGTTTTCCAGAAGGTGAAAGGTCCTCTATAAACTATTATTGGCAAACTACAGACACGGGAAATGGCACTTATAAGTGTTGTTGTGGGGAACTTTTGTTTTCCCTCTTCCTTAGTACATGAGTTACTGCTGCCGAAAATAAATCTGGGAATAGAACTGTGCAGTTTCTTAAAGGGAACCTGTCACCAGATTTGGTGACTTTGAGCTGCGGCCACCACCAGTGAGCTCTTATATACAGTATTCTAACATGCTGTATATAAGAGTCCAGGCCGCTGTGCAGAATGTAAAAATGACTTTATAATACCTAAACAGTCGGTACGGTGCAGATGTGTGTCTCTGTTCTCCGGTACCAGCGCCTCCTCTTTCTGAAGCCGGTGTGCATGACACATCCTACATCATCCACACTCGCCGACATTGAGGTCCTGCGCAGGCGCACTACAATACTTTGATCTTCAGGGCAGATCGTAGTGCGCCCGTGCAAGACCTCAATGCCGGCTAGTGTGGATGATGTAGGATGCATCATGCACCCCAGCTTCAGAGGAAGGAGGACGAAGATGTCCGAAAGAAAAGGCGCCGCACCCGGAGAACGGAGGACACCATCTGACCCATCTGCACCATACCAAACGTCGAGGTAAATATTATAAAGTGATTTTTACGTTCTACACAGCAGCCTGGGCTCTTATGTACAGCATGCTAGAATGCTGTATATAAGAGCCCACTGGTGGTGGCCGCAGCTTATAGTCACCAAATCTGGTGACAGGTTCCCTTTAAAGGGTTTGTGTCATATTCTTCAGCAGACGTGCACTTCTCAATCTTAGAGCTTCTTGTATGCCTGGGATCGGTGCGCTCCTACTTGATTGACAGTTTGGATTAGCGCCTTCATCATGCTGCTGGCGTGCACTGTGCGCTCTGGAGAGGTGGAGGGCGAGATAATAAGAAGGAAATTAGATAGTTACTACAAGCACTATCCAATTAAACCTGTCTGGGAAGGTGTGAATAACACTTTGATATACAAGTGTTAGATCAATAAAGGGCAATACAGTATGCTACCAGCATAAGCTATCACATTTGGATATTAGTAAGTGTCTGTTTGTAACCCAAAGCCATATGGGGCACTTCACGTTGTCAGTAGTGGTGTTGTTGAAGGTTATTGCACTTTTATTGTTACTTCAGCACAAGAGACACCACCTAGTGGTGGAATTATCAGATTTGCCCCAGAAACACGGGCCTTCATACAGCATTGTAAAACAATAAATAAAAATGTTAAATGGTCTTTTTAACAGGTAATTTTAATGTGTTTGTATTATGCAAAACTGGTAATACATACAGTACAGACCAAAAGTTTGGACACACCTTCATATTCAAAGAGTTTTCTTTATTTTTATGACTCTGAATATTGTAGATTCACATTGAAGGCATCAAAACTATGAATTAACACATGTGGAATTAAATACTTAACAAAAAAGTGTGAAACAACTGAAAATATGTCTTATATTCTAGGTTCTTCAAAGTAGCCACCTTTTGCTTTAATTACTGCTTTGCACACTCTTGGCATTCTCTTGATGAGCTTCAAGAGGTAGTCACCGGAAATGGTTTTCCAACAGTCTTGAAGGAGTTCCCAGAGATGCTTAGCACTTGTTGGCCCTTTTGCCTTCACTCTGCGGTCTAGCTCACCCCAAACCATCTCGATTGGGTTCAGGTCTGGTGACTGTGGAGACCAGGTCATCTGGCGTAGCACCCCATCACTCTCCTTCTTATTCAAAAAGCCCTTACACAGCCTGGAGGTGTGTTTGGGGTCAGTGTCCTCTTACAAAATAAATGATGGTTCAACTAAACGCAAACCGGATGGAAGAGCATGCCGCTGCAAGATGCTGTGGTAGCCATGCTGGTTTAGTATGCCTTCAATTTTGAATAAATCCCCAACAGTGTCACCAGCAAAGCACCCCCACACCATCACACCACCTCTTCCATGCTTCACGGTGGGAACCAGGCATGTAGAGTCCATCCGTTCACCTTTTCTGCGTTGCACAAAGACACGGTGGTTGGATCCAAAGATCTCAAATTTGGACTCATCAGTGCAAAGCACAGATTTACACTGGTCTAATGTCCATTCCTTGTGTTCTTTAGCCCAAACAAGTCTCTTCTGCTTGTTGCCTGTCCTTAGCAGTGGTTTTCTAGCAGCTATTTTACCATGAAGGCCTGCTGCACAAAGTCTCCTCTTAACAGTTGTTCTAGGGATATGTCTGCTGCTAGAACTCTGTGTGGCATTGACCTGGTCTTTAATCTGTGCTGCTGTTAACCTGCGATTTCCGAGGCTGGTGACTCGGATAAACTTATCCTCCACAGCAGAGGTGACTCTTGGTCTTCCTTTTTGGGGCGGTCCTCATGTGAGCCAGTTTCTTTATGTTTTGATGGTTTTTTTCACTGTACTTGGGGACACTTTCAAAGTTTTCCCAATTTTTCGGATTGACTGACCTTCATTTCCTAAAGTAATGGTGGCCACTCGTTTTTCTTTCCTTAGCTGCTTTTTTCTTGCCATAATACAAATTCTAACAGTCTATTCAGTAGGACTATCAGCTGTGTATAAGGCAAGAAATCCCACTTATTAAACCTGACAGGGCACACCTGAGAAGTGAAATCCATTTCCGGTGGCTACCTCTTGAAGCTCAGCAAGAGAATGCCAAGAGTGTGCAAAGCAGTAATGAAAGCAAAAGGTGGCTACTTTGAAGAACCTAGAATATAAGACATATTTTTATTTCTCAATTTTTTGTTAAGTATTTTATTCCACATGTGTTAATTCATAGTTTTGATGCCTTCAATGTGAATCTACAATTTTCAGAGTCATGAAAATAAAGAAAACTCTTTGAATGAGAAGGTGTGTCCAAACTTTTGGTCAGTACTGTTTGTATACAAGTGAAATAAGTATTGAACACGTCACTAATTTTCTAAGTAATTATATTTCTAAAGGTGCTATTGACATGATTTTTTTCACCAAGTGGTGATGACAACCTGTCCAATCCACACAGACAAAGAAATCAAACCATAGATGTCCATAAATTAAATTGTGTAATAATGTGAAATGACACGCTGGCTGAAATTTATTTAATACTTTGTACAAAAACCTTTGTTGCTGATAACAGCTTCAAGATGCCGCATGTATGGAGGAATTGGTTGTATGCGTTGCTCAGGTGGGGTTACAATAAATAACACCATGCTCTCCCCAGTACCTGACGTCCGCTGCCTCTGAGTGACCTTGGACTCTGTCTTGTCCTTCATATCACACATCCAATCCGTCACCACCCCCTGCCGTCTTCAACTCAAAAATATTTCCAGAATCCATCCTTTCCTTACTTCTCAGTCTACAAAAATGCTAGTGCATGCTCTCATAATCTCCCACCTTAACTACAGCAACATCCTCCTCTGTGGCCTCCCTGCTAACACTCTCGCACCTCTCCAGTCCATCCTTAACTCTGCTACCCGACTGATCCACCTCCCTCCTCAACACCACCCCACTTCTCCCCTCTGCAAATCCCTCCATTGGCTCCCAATTCTCCACCGCATCCAATTCAAACTACCAACACTGACCTACAAAGCCGGCCATAATCTGTCTCCTCCGTATATCTCCGAACTAATCTCCCGCTACACTCCGACACGTAATTTCCTATCCTCCCAAGATCTCCTTCTGACCTCCACACTCATTCCTTCCTCATCCAACCGCTTCAAGACTTCTTCTGAGTATCCCGTTTTCTGGAATTCGGTGCCTCAACACGTCAAACTATCTGCTACACTTTCAAGCTTGAAACGGAACTTGAAAACTCATTTGTTCAGAAATGCCTGCAGTCTCCAATGACCCCCACCGCCTCATCACCAGAACTGCCACCTCACCATCACCCCACCTACTGTCTCCTATCAATTATCCTATAGAATGTAAGCCCACAAGGGCAGGGCCCTCTTCCCTCTGTACCAGTCTGTCTATTGTAACTTGTATATGTATTTTGTATGTAACCCCTTCTCATGTACAGCACCATGGAATCAATAGTGCTCTATACATAAATATTAATAATAAAAATAATTTTGTCCCAGTCTTCCACACACTTTTCAAATCCTGAAGGCCCCGTGGGCTCCTACTATGAACTCTGAGCTTTAGTTCCTTCCATATATTTTCTATTGGATTCAGTTCCGGTGATCGGCTCGGCCTTTCTATCAGCTTTATGTTCTTTCTCTGAAAGGATTTGAGAGTTTCCTTGCCTGTCAGTTTGGGATCATTGTCTTGTTGAAATGTCCACCCTCGTTTCATCTTCAACATCCTGGTAGAAGGCAGCAGATTTTAATTAAGAATGTCTCAGCATATTTTTACATTCATCCTTCCTTCAATTATTTCAAATATGCCAGTGACGTATCGTATACTGAAAACCAGTCCCACACCATGATGTTCTTACCTCCAAACTTCACTGTTGGTGTGGAGCTTTGAGGGTGATATGCAATGCCTTTTGACCTTCAAACATAGTGTCTATTGTGGCACCCAAAGCATTCAACTTTGGTCTCATTTGACCAGACTATATTCTCTCAGTATTTCACAGGCTTGTCTAAATATTGCTGAGCAAACCTAAAACACACTTGAACATTCTTTCTTGAAGTCCTATGTTCTGAACGTGCATACAGGGCATGGAACTTGAGTGCTCTACTTTTTTTTGTCTTTGAAACAATTGTACCTGCTGATTCCAGGCATTTCTGTAGCGCTCCACAGGTGGTCCTTGATAATTCTTTTCACTTCTGTGTCTGAAATTTTGTGGGGAGCACCTGGTTATGTCCAGGTTAATAGTGAAATGACATTCTTTCAACTTCCATATTATGGCCCTATCAGTGCTCACTGGAACCTTCAGTAATTTTAGAAATTTTTCTGTAACTAATGTCATCAGTATGTTTTACAACAATATGATGGAAAAGGTCTTGAGACAGCTCGCTGGTTTCACTCATCATTAGATGTTTGTTGTGTGGCACCTTGGAAAGGAGACACCTTTTTATAGGCCATCAGTTGAACCAGCTGATATTATTATGAAGGTTGAACTAGATGGACTTAGGTTTTTTTTTCAACCTTTTATAACTATGTTGTTATGCACTATGTGTCCGGATTGCTTTTTAATTACTCAAAACAAGAAAGCCTGCGGAGACACCATCACATGTTTCTCAACGCTGGCAGGAAACTAGCCAGGTCTTTCACTGGGAAGGAACAACTACGGGAAGGGCAGTCTCCAGTCAAGGAGACCACCTATGCCAAACATGGTATCCATCCACAGACAGCTGTTTCGGGGTATTTGCCCCTCATCAGTGTGGAGTAGGAAACTGGCTAGTGGGAGCAATGCCTAGTAGAAGACTACATAAGCAAGAATGGTTGACCTTAGGGAGATCAACATCCAACACCGCGGAGACACCATCACGTGTTTCTCAATGCAGTGATTCTAGAGAAATGCCCCCTGGAAAATATTCAAAACAAGAAAGCCTGCGGAGACACCATCACATGTTTCTCAATGCTGGCAGGAAACTAGCCAGGTCTTTCACCGGGAAGGAACAACCACAGGAAGGGCAGTCTCCAATCAAGGAGACCACCTATGCCAAACGTGGTATCCATCCACTAGCCAGTTTCCTACTCCACACTGATGAGGGGCAAAACCCTGAAACAGCTGTCTGTGGATGAATACCATGTTTGGCATAGGTAGTCTCCTTGACTGGAGACTGCCCTTCCCGTGGTTGTTACTTCCCGGTGAAATACCTGGCTAGTTTCCTGCCAGCATTGAGAAACATGTGATGGTGCCTCCGCAGGCTTTCTTGTTTTGAATATTTCCCAGCGGGCATTGCTCTAGAATCACTGCATTGAGAAACACGTGATGGTGTCTCCGCGGTGTTGGATGTTGATCTCCCTAAGGTCAACCATCCTTGCTTATGCTTTCTAATTACTGACTGATTTTAGCTGGTGTCATGACTTTCCATGGCCTTTTGCAATTCTGTTTCTTTATATTTTCAATACATTTGCTTTATGTAATTTTTTTATTTCTTTGTATGTAAATATATTTACTTAGAAAATTGGTGATGTGTTCCATACTTGTTTCACACACTGCATATATATGCACAAATTATATAATTATTTTACTATTCTGCGAACTTCATTGAACTGTCTCTAACCCCCTGGTATTATCTCTGTTTACTGTCTTAATCCTTATAAGATCAGAATCTAAAGCTGCTAATAATATGCAGCTATGATCATTCATTACCTTAAATCCCCCTGCCCGGCGTTATTTCAGATTAATAAATAATCCGCTATGTATTAAATGTAATGCCGCTGCGGCTATACTCTTATCAGCGTCTGGACAGAATCCCCTCGTCTTCCACTTTTTTTTTTTTGCATTAGGACTTTAGGTGTTTGAAATAATAGAATGATTTAGCAAATAAGATTGAAAAGGGCTCAAGGAAATGTCAATAATGAATATTACCAAGTATGTGTCAGTAATCACAGATATTAGCAAATATGCAACCGGCTAAATGCTAATAATGTCTCCTACCGCTCCATCATGGGAACGTAGTTTATTTTGCTCTAAAGATTATGGACATCTTTGAAATGGGGATAAATATTTTTACATATGTTAGTGGTTATTTTTATTATTTTTTTTTAATTTAGTTTTATTTTTATTTTTTTTATGGCGCGAAGACCTAATTGCTCGGTGGTGGCTCTGAGCAGTCATGGACCGTTCCTGCCGGAGATTCAGATGCTTGACTTGGCCTCACATCAACAAAGCATTTATTCCTCTACCAGGCTGTTCTGTTGACGAGGTGTGACTGCCGACATCATGTTATTGATTGCTAGCTCCCCGCAGTTAGGCAGCGGGGAGCCAGGTATCAATCAGGATGGCATCAGCAGTCACTCCCCGTCAACTGAAGAGAAAGAGCTGTGACATCATCGGAAGCCTTAGAATCACTTGCAGGAGCTTTCCATAAGCATTCTCAGCTGGCAGAGATCGGCCACCATGTAGCACAGGCAGGTAGTTAGCATCTACCTGCCTGCAAGTTCTTAGGCATATAGAGAGAAAAAAGAAATTAGGTCCAGATAACCCCTTAGTTTCAGTCTGTGATCTTGATTCCTGCATTCATTTTAAGAGCCTGATATTTAGTTTGAAGCTTGATCCAAGTTTCAAACGTTTTATTTGTGGGAGTGTCCTCAGCAATATAGGCTGGATGTGTCTCCCTCTCAGTAATATAGGCTGGATGTGTGTCCCTCCCAGTAATATAGGCTGGATGTGTCTCCCTCTCAGTAATATAGGCTGGATGTGTGTCCCTCCCAGTAATATAGGCTGGATGTGTGTCCCTCTCAGTAATATAGGATGGATGTGTGTCCCTCCCATTAATATGGGCTGGATGTGTTTCCCTCTCAGTAATATAGCCTGGATGTGTGTCCATCTCAGTAATATAGGCTGGATGTGTGTCCGTCTCAGTAATATAGGCTAGATGTGTGTGTCTCTCTCAGTAATATAGGCTGAATGGGTGTCCCTCTCAGTAATATAGCCTGGATGGGTGTCCCTCTCAGTAATATAGGCTGGATGGGTGTCCCTCTCAGTAATATAGGATGGATGTGTGTCCCTCCCAGTAATATAGGCTGGACGTGTGTCCCTCCCAGTAATATAGGCTGGATGTGTGTCCTTCTCAGTAATATAGGCTGGATGTGTGTCCCTCTCAGTAATATAGGCTGGATGTGTGTCCCTCTCAGTAATGTAAGCTGGATGTGTGTCCCTCAGTAATATAAGCTGGATGTGTGTCCCTCTCGGTAACATAGCCTAGATGTGTGTCCCTCTCAGTAACATAGGCTGGATGTGTGTCCCTCCCAGTAATATAGGCTGGATGTGTGTCCCTCCCAGTAATATAGGCTGGATGTGTGTCCCTCTCAGTAATATAGGCTGGATGAAGCTGTGCGTATCCAGGTACACTTTTTTTTTTTCAGATAAATATTAGATGCATGTGTAGACATTACACCCACATATACATATTACAAACACCAACACATTACATAAATGTATACATTACAGACAGACATGCTTTCTGTGCTGCAAACTAGATAACCACCTATGTCAGGCTTGTGTTTTTGCTCTTATTGAAGAAAACAGAAGCAGTACACAGAAGACCTACCATGTCTGAGCTTGGTATATCCCTTTAAAAAGAACAAAGTAGAGACATACTCTAGTTTTTATAGTTGTTACAGAGAAAACAGCCTTTTTTGCCTCTTAGAAGCTTGAACTTCTTAGATACAAAGGAAGACATTTCAGGGATAAATATTTAGAAATGCTAATGACTTTATGAACATCCCATCTAGTGACTTGAGCTCTAGCTGAGGTCCTGAGAAAGTTTGTTTGACACTACAGTATGTATCGGCTTCTCATGTATACTTACTGCACACTTATGTGAGATTGTAATGACCAAAGAACAGCTGCATGATACACAGTTGTTTAACATGGAAGTCTTCGGGCAACGAACATTTTACACAGATCAGAAGATGAAAGATGGATATTTTTCAATGTCATGTGAAAAAATTAACTCGTTTAGTGACGGATATCGGCAACACATCTCAAAAATGTGGGACAGGGTTAACGAAAGGCTGGAAAAGTAAATGGTTATTTTTCAACTAAGCCACATGACTATCTAGAGAAAGCATTTTAGAGAGGCAGAGTCTCCTTGAAGCAAAGATGGTTAGAAATTCACCAGTCTATAAACAACTGGATCTAAAATTGTAAAACCATGTAAAAAAAAATGTTCCTCAATACTAAATTGCAAAGACTTGACTATCCCATCATTTACAGTACATAATATCGTCAAAAGATTCAGAGATTCTGGAGAAATCCAAATGCTCAAAGCCGATGGGTAATATGGGATGCTCAATATCTACTGGCAATAGGCATGATTGCGTTGAGGAAATCACTGCAAGGGCTCAGGAATGTTTCCATAAATCATTGTCTAAACTTTGAGCACCCTATAATCCACAAATTTAAATTAAAAAAAACACAAAACACAAAAAACCTGAGCTGAAACAATGTTCAGTAAACATGCAACATTAAGCATGTGAATTGCAGCCTTAAGACTAGAAAAAACCAAAGAGAAAATTGCATGAAAAATACCCTGACTATAAATAAATAAATTGCAAGTGCTTAATAACAGGTTACTTAGTGTATACATTTTTGCAAAAAGGTAAAAAGCTGTCTCACCTCGTCACGGTGTACCCATCTGAGACAGTCCCTAACCTACTGAAGTTAAAAACATTATCAATACCTGACTTGTGTCATGTCAAACTCCAATATGAATGGTGGCAAGTGGTCAGCTGTGTCCCAGATTAAATACACAGTGAAGTGAGACGCAATTAGTTGTTCAGTCTCAGTATTAGGAGGGCTGCGCCCCCAACTTGCAAAAAAGCACACCTTGTGTACACCTTGACGAGGTGAGACAGCTTTTTACCTTTTTGCAAAAATGTATACACTAAGTACCCTGTTATTAAGCACTTGCAATTTATTTATTTATAGTCAGGGTATTTTTCATGCAATTTTCTCTTTGGTTTTTTTCTAAATTTAAATTAAAACTCTATCAGGCAAAGAAGTTAAAATATTAGCACAATCCAGAAACGTTGTCTTCTCCGAGCCAAAGCTCATTTATAATGAATTGAGGCAAAAGACTTCTGTGGTCAGATGAATCACAATGTGAAATTTTGTATGGAAACCATGGATGCTGTGTCCTAAAGGCCCCGGTATACGCTACGATTTATGTGACGATCTCAGTAGCGATGTGACACGCCCAGATCGTTGTTACGATTTGCCGGATCGCACATAGGTCGTTTTGTAGCAGTCACACGTACACATCTCACAAACGACGCAACCTCGTTCAGCGATATATTGTTTGACCAAGGCGGTCGTGTGGATGATGTTCGTCGTTGGCAGGTGTCAAACGTAGCAATATGTCTGCTGCGTTCCAAACGACGAACAATATTTTGAAACTGAACGACGTGTCAACGATCAACGATTTTCAACCTATTTGCGATAGTTTGGAGTCGCACGTAGGTGTCACACGCAACGACGTCGCTAATGATGATGGAAGTGCGTCACGGAAACCGTGACCCCCGACGACATATCGTCAGATAAATCATAGCGTGTAACGGGGCCTTTAGACTCAAGAGGACAGTGACTATCCAGTTTATCAGCGCACAGTTCCTGTCTCTCAGATGGTAACCGGTTTCATTAGTGCGTATGACATGAGCAGCGTACACATCTCGGTGCTGAACGTTATGTAGAGGTTTTAGAACAACATATGCTGCCATCCAGACAACATCTATTTCAGGAAAGACCTTGTATTTCTCAGCAAGACAATGCCAAGCCACACACTGAATCCATTATACCATTATACCATGATGGCTCTACAGAAGAAGGGTTTGAGTGATCATCCGGCTGCCTGCAGTCTAGACCTTTCACCAATAGTAAATATTTGGCGCATTATGAAGCGAAAAATCCGACAAAGACCCTGAACTGTGGACTAGTGAGAATCCTACATCAGACAACAAAGGGACAACATTCCTTTCCCAAAACTTCAGCAATTGGTCCACTGCCTTGCCAGACGTTTACAGATTTGTAAAATGAAGAGGGGAAGCTACACAATGGTACACGCGGCCCTGCCCGAACCTTTTTTGAGATGTGTTGCTGCCATCATTTTTTAACTTAATTAATTTTTTTCATATTACATGGAAAAATGTCCAACGTTCACCTTCTGATTTGTGTTCTGTTGTGAATAAAATATTGATAAGAGATTTCCAAATCAAAGCATTCTTGTTCTTTTTACATTTTACACAGCATCTAAACTATTGGAATTGGGGTTGTCAATGCATAGACATTATGGAGCTGGTTTTTGCCTTTACAGCTAAAGCAGCTTCACTTTTCCAAGGAGGATTTCTATGAGATTTTGGATGTCTCTGTTGGAAGTTTTGCCAATTTGTTTAGAAATGCATTTGTAAGGCTCGGATTGGTGATTCGATCCGGTGACCACCTGTTTTTGTGGTCAGTTTCTCTGTCTGTTGATTGTTTCCTGTCCAAATTCTGATGGTTCTTATTGTCTTTGTTTTACCTTCTCAGTTTTCTCCTCACTAGATGTCTCTTATTTCCCGGTTGGGATTTGCCCTATCACATTCTGGACGAGGTTATATATGTTCACCTCTTTCCTAATGTCCTTGCTTGCTATATCGCTATGTGGATTTATCTCTGGGAGTTCAGCTTTGGGTTTTACCTTTGAGTAGAGAATGGTTGAGTGCCTGCTGTGTGTTGGTTCGGTATTCCTTCCCAGATCCTCTTCCTTGTACCTCATTTGAGTTTACTTCATTCTTGTATTGTGTTCGTTCCTGCACACCTTCCTCTCCCCTTTTTGGCATTGTGTGGCAGCCTTCTCTGAGTTCTTTCAGAAGGCATGAGGAACCCTTTGACGGCCTTTTAAGGAGCCATGTCTGAAGTGGTGCTTATAGTTTTGCGGTTAGGGTCTTTTAGTCCATGTGGAGTGCGGTTTAGATCTGTGGAGTGTGGTCTTCTCTTCTGCCTTCTCCATTACCCATGTGTTGTAAGTGCATTAATTGCATAACAGCAGACACTGATGGTGGAGGAGAAGGTTGAGCTCACAATCTGCATTCATGTTTATTCCAAAGGTGTTAAATGGGGCTGAGGTCTGAGCCCTGTGCGGCCGTTCATGTTCTTCCACACCAAACTCACCTAACCATGCCTTTATCAGCCTTGAGCACTGGCACAGTCAAAAGGAAAAAAAAATAGCCTTCCCCAAGTGTGTGGCTGGTCATGTTCTTCCACACCAAACTCACCTAACCATGCCTTTATGAACCTTGTGCACTTGCACAGTCATGGGCAACAGAAAATTGCCTTCCCCAACTGTTCCCACAATGTTATAAGCCACAATTTTCCAAAATGTCTTGTATAAGTAAGCTTTAAGATTTCTCTTCTCTGGGACTAAGGAGCCGAGGACGACCCTAAAAAATGAAACCCATAGCATTATCCCTTCTCTACAAAACTGTACAGAGGGCACAATGTAGTTAGGTGCGTAACGTTCTTCTGGCATTCACCAAACTCACACTCGGCCATCAGATGCCAGATAGAGGTGTGATCCGTCACTGCACAGAACACGTTTCTACTGCTCCAGAGTCAAGTGGTGGCTTTACAGCACTCTATACGATGCTCAGCATTGTGTTTGGTGATGTACGTCTCGGCATTGTGCTTGGTAATGTACGTCTCGGCATTGTGCTTGGTGATGTACGGCTCGGCATTGTGCTTGGTGATGTACGGCTCGGCATTGTGCTTGGTGATGTACGGCTCGGCATTGTGCTTGGTGATGTACGGCTCAGCATTGTGCTTGGTGATGTACGGCTCGGCATTGTGCTTGGTGATGTACGGCTCGGCATTGTGTTTGGTGATGTACGGCTCGGCATTGTGCTTGGTGATGTACGGCTCGGCATTGTACTTGGTGATGTACGGCTCGGCATTGTGCTTGGTGATGTACGGCTCGGCATTGTGCTTGGTGATGTACGCCTCGTCATTGTGCTTGGTGATGTACGGCTCGTCATTGTGCTTGGTGATGTACGGCTCGGCATTGTGCTTGGTGATGTACGGCTCAGCATTGTGCTTGATGATGTACGGCTCAGCATTGTACTTGGTGATGTACGGCTCTGCATTGTATTTGGTGATGTACGGCTCGGCATTGTACTTGGTGATGTCTGGCTCGGCATTGTGCTTGGTGATGTCTGGCTCGGCATTGTGCTTGGTGATGTACGGCTCGGCATTGTACTTGGTGATGTACGGCTCGGCATTGTACTTGGTGATGTACGGCTCGGCATTGTACTTGGTGATGTACGGCTCGGCATTGTGCTTGGTGATGTAGTGCTCAGCATTGTGCTTGATGATGTACGGCTCGGCATTGTGCTTGGGTTATGTATGGCTTGGCATTAATGGCTCCTATTACAGGACGCACTGGTATCAGTGAGATCTTTAGATGCATAAATAGGCTACATACACACACACATATATATATATATAATATATATATGAAATTGTGATTAAATATTTGGTACCGTAAATATTTAATATCTATCTGTCTCTTTTTAAAGGTGATTTAAAAAATATAATAAAATTGTGTTTTCTTCTTTAAAGAAAATGACTGGTGCTGACTTATGGTAAATGGTATTACACAGTAAAAAAAAACAAACAATGGCTGCTTGATACATCGTGGTGATGATTAATATGTGACATCAGGAGACCTGGAAGTCTGCAGGAATATCCAATTTCGACAGCAAAAGGAATATAAAAAAAAAGCTCTTTTGTTTTCAGATTGATTAAAATAACAGAAGTTATTTGCGGTGGAAGAAAATCCAACAATTCTAAAAGTGGAATGTGCTAAAGACCATAACTCGCCATTTCCCGCCAGTAAACAGGTTTTATGACCGAGATTGAAACAGCAGGTGCCCGAATGATCTGAAAAGACAACATTTACTGTACTTATGGGAAATCAAACTTATTTTTGCTAAGAATTTGTTCAAAGTGAAAAAGTATCAGTCACCCCTAGCAACCTTTTACAATGCTGCAAACTGGAACTTGCTTGGTTGCCATTGGCAATTACTCCCCGTCTGATGGGGACTAGTATTGAGAAATAAAACATGGAAGATCAGATCACCCACTTTGATGGAGGATGTCACAGCCGGTGCACGGAACGTCCTGGCTTGGGACGGAATCTTGCAGAGAGGAAAAAGAGGAAAGTCTCCGGCATCCACGGAAGGTACAGGTGAGTACCGTAAATTAAAAAAGTCTTTCTTGACGAATCATTAAAAACAAGTATGGAGCCAGAGGTAAACCATCATGATACAGCTTCTATGCGTTTCAATAAAAAGACACCTATTCATCAAATAAATAAGGTGTCTTTTTGCCAAAACGCATATGATTCTCCTCCCCTGTCTGTATCATGGTGGTTTACATCTGCCTCCATACTTGTTTTTAATGATTCTTCAATAAAAACCTTTTTTTAATTTACTCACCTGTACCTTCTGTGGATGTTGGAGACTTTCCTCTTTTTCCTCTCTGCTAGCTTTGATAAAAGTCCCCAAGTGTGTTTGTGTCAGAATATCAGGACAGGCTCACCTCCAGGCCTAGCAACAAGTCCACCTCCAGGTCCTAACAATAGACCCAACTCCAGAACCTAGTAGCAGGCTCACCTCCAGACCTTAGTAATATGCTCACCTCCAGGCCCTAGCAACAGACTTGCCTTCAAGCCCTTATAACTGGCTCAGCTCCAGGCCCTAGTACCAAGCTTTCCTCCAGGCCCTAGTACGAGGCTTGACACCAGGCCTTAGTACCAGGCTCAACTCCAGGTCCTAGTAAAAAGCTCACCTCCAGGCCCTAGTACGAAGCTTTCATCCAGGCCCTAGTACCAGGCTCGCCTCCAGGCCCGAGTAACAGGCTCGCCTCCAGGCCCTAGTAACAGGCTCGCCTCCAGGTCCTAGTAACAGGCTCGCCTCCACGCCCTATTCACAGGCTCACCTCCAGGCCCTATTAACAGGCTCACCTCCAGGCCCTATTAACAGGCTCGCCTCCAAGCCCTACTAACAGGCTCGCCTCTCAGGTCCTTAGTAACAGGCGCGCCTCCAGGCCTTGGTAACAGGCTCGACTCCAGGCACTAGCAACAGGCTCGTCTCCAGACCCTGGCAACAGGTCCACATCCAGGCCCTACCAACAGGCTCACCTCCAGGCCCTAGCAACAAGCTCACCTCCAGGTCGTAGCAACAAGCTCGCTTCCAAGTCCTAGTAACAGGCTCACTTTCAAGCCCTAGCAACAGGTCCACATCCAGGGCCTAGTAAGATACCTAACAAAAGACCTAACTCCAGAACCTAGCAACAGGCTTAGGTCCACACCCTAGCAATGACGAGATGACACTGGTAGCATGAGATGTATACACTGGTACAAGCACCCCTTGAATACCCTTCCATCTATAGATTATCCTTTTAAATGTTCCCTAATTACATCAAACAGCTCAGTAAATTGGTGGCTAGAAAAAAACACAGGCTTAAATGATGGAATGAGTATGAAATCAATTATTTCACAAGGCATCATATGAGGGAAAATATGTCATCATGCTGCACATTCCAGAAATCTCGTCTGTCGGCTTTTGGAAAATAGATTGAAGACTGGATGTTACAATGCTGAGATAGTGATCGAGCAGGACGTAGCCCTGAAAGATGTCCACAGCACCCATCGAAAAACATTGCATTGGAAGCTAGAATTATTGACAGTTACATAACTTAATAAATTGAGGTTCTGTGTAAATACAGTCATGGCCAAAAGTTTTGAGAATGCTACAAATATTAATTTTTACAAAGTTTTTCTAATGGCAATTTGCATATACTCCAGAATGTCATAAAGAGTGATCAGCTTAACAGCAATTACTTGCAAAGTCAATATTGGCAAAGAAAATGAACTTTAACCCCCAAAACACATTTCAACATCATTGCATTCCTGCCTTAAAAGGAGCAGCTAACATTGTTTTAGTGATTGATCACCAGCCCTGTCCTCATCAACACCCACACCTGTGGTAATGGAACAATCAGTCATGATTAAGTAAGAATGACACCACTGGACACTTTAAAAGAAGGCTGGTGCTTGGTATCATTGTTTCTCTTCAGTTAACCATGGTTATCTCTAAAGAAACACGTGCAGCCATCATTGCTCTGCACAAAAATGGCCTAACAGGGAAGAGTATCGCAGCTACAAAGATTGCACCTCAGTCAACAATCTATCGCATCATCAAGAACTTCAAGGAGAGAGCTTCCATTGTTGCCAAAAAGGCTCCAGGGCGCCCAAGAAGGACCAGCAAACGCCAGGACCGTATCTTAAAACTGTTTCAGCTGCGGGATCGGACTACCAGCAGTGCCGAGCTAGCTCAGCAATGGCAGCAGGCAGGTTTGAGTGCTTCTGCACGCACTGTGAGGCAGAGACTCTTTGAGCAAGGCCTAGTTTCAAAGAGGGCAGCAAAGAAGACACTTCTCTCCAGAAAAAACATCAGGGACCAACTGATATTCTGCAAAAGGTACAGGGAGTGGACTGCTGAGGACTGGGGTAAAGTCATTTTCTCAGATGAATCCCCTTTTCGATTGTTTGGGACATCTGGAAAACAGCTTTTTAGGAGAAGAGGTGAGCGCTACCACCAGTCTTGTCTCATGCCAACTGTTAAGCATCCTGAAACGATTCATGTGTGGGGTTGCTTCTCAGCCAAGGGAATCGGCTCACTCACAGTCTTGCCTAAAAACACAGCCATGAATAAAGAATGGTACCAGAATGTCCTCAAAGAGCAACTTCTCCCAACTGTCCAAGAGCAGTTTTGTGCCCAACAATGCCTTTTCCAGCATGATGGAGCACCTTGCCATAAAGCAAAGGTGATCACTAAATGGCTCATGGAACAAAACATAGAGATTTTGGGTCCATGGCCTGGAAACTCCCCAGATCTTAATCCCATTGAGAACTTGTGGGCAATCATCAAGAGACGGGTGGACAAGCAAAAACCAACAAATTCTGGCAAAAAGCAAGCATTGCTTATGCAAGAATGGACAGCTATCAGTCAGGATTTGATCGAGAAGTTGATTGAGAGCATGCCAGGGAGAATTGCAGAGGTCCTGAAGAAGGGGCAACACTGCAAATATTGACTTGCTGCATTAACTCATTCTAACTGTCAATATAACCTTTTGGTACAACTAAAATGATTGCAATTATATTTCTGTATGTGATGTAAACATCAGACATACACAATTAAAAAACAGAGTGCAACAGATCATGTGAAAATATCATTTTGGTGTCATTCTCAAAACTTTTGGCCATGACTGTATGTGGATGTCCTATATTTTCAGATAGGATTTTAGAATCCGAGCGGTCAACGACCTGCGCCCCTTCTGGTATGCTAATTAAAAGGACCATGGTGTTGCGACAGGCAGAAGCCTAAGCATTGCACTAACCCATAGACTTTAAAGACTAGGGAGGACCAAAAAGGATACTTTGGCTCATATCAACCTGCACATGCACATGCACAACCTGTCTCCTCCCTACATTTGTGACCTAGTCTCACGGTACCTACCTGCACGCAACCTCAGATCCTCACAAGATCTCCTTCTTTGCTCCTCTCTTATCTCCTCTTCCCACAATCGCGTACAAGATTTCTCCCGTTCATCCCCCATACTCTGGAACGCTCTACCTCAGCATATCAGACTCTCCCCTACCGTGGAAAGCTTCAAGTGGAACCTCAAGACCCACCTCTTCCAACAAGCCTACAACCTACAATAGCCCTCAGTCCAGTAGACCACTGCGCAACCAGCTCTGTCCTCACCTATTGTACCATCACCCATTCCCTGTAGACTGTGAGCCCTCGCGGGCAGGGTCCTCTCTCCTCCTATATCAGTCTGTTTTGTACTGTTAATGATTGTTGTACGTATACCCTCTTTCACTTGTAAAGCGCCATGGAATAAATGGCGCTATATTAATAAATAATAATAATATCAGAGGATTATACTTGAGAGTCTTGTTGGGATATTGCAGTAGGGCCCACAAACTTTCAGTTAAAAGGATTGTCTGGTCTAAAGGCGCCGTTACACGCTACGATTTATCTGACGATATGTCGTCGGGGTCACGGATTTCGTGATGCACATCCGGCGTCGTTGGCGACGTCGTTGCGTGTGACAGCTACGAGCGACTCTGAACGATCGCAAATAGGATGAAAATCGTTGATCGTTGACACGTCGTTCAGTTTCAAAACATTGTTCGTCGTTTGTAACGCAGCAGACATATTGCTACGTTTGACACCCTGCCAATGACGAACAACATCCACACGACCGCCTGGGTCATACAATATATCGCTGAACGATGTTGCGTCATTTGTGAGATCGTTACGAGTGACCGCTAATAAACGACCTATGTGCGATCTCGGAAAATCGTAACTACAATCTGGGCGTGTCACATCGTTTAAGAGATCATCAGATAAATCGTAGCTTGTAAAGCGGCCTTTAATCTGTAATCTGCAGCCACTTTGTGACCACAAGCTTATGAATTTATGAATTGTGACATTGCACGCGCTGTGAGGTAGTGGTGGTAATGTGGCTATGATATGCAGACTTCCAGCCACATTCTGACTAGAGGGGCCAAGCCTCGTTCAGTGCAGGTGTAATACCACTTTTGAACTGGTAACAAGTACTCCTTGTTATCCACTACTCAGACAACCCCTTCACAATCTGTGTTTGTACCCGTTAAAATGAAAACACTTCTATTCCACTCCGGTGTCGGCACCGTTCCAGCTATTTCAATGCTTGCTTCCCGAGGCTCTCATGAAGTTGTTACGTCATACAAACCCTGCACCCAGATTTCCATCCTGACAACGCTGGTTTCAGTCTTTACACCTGTTAGCGCCGGTTTGTCTCCCCTCCTGTGAGCGCCAGTTTCAGTATCCCCTCCTGCCAGTGCCGGTTTCAGTCTCCCTTCCTGTCACCACCGGTTTCAGTCTCCACTCCTGTCAGCGCCGGTTTCAGTCTCCCCTCCTGTAAGCGCCGGTTTCAGTCTCCCCTCCTGTAAGCGCCAGTTTCAGTATCCCCTCCTGTAAGCACCAGTTTCAGTATCCCCTCCTGTCAGTGCCGGTTTTAGTCTCCCCTCCTGTCAGCAGCGGTTTTAGTCTCCCCTCCTGTCAGCACCGGTTTCAGTCTCTCCTCCTGTCAGCACCAGTTTCAGTCTCCCCTCCTGTCAATGCCAGTTTCAGCCTCCCCTCCTGTCAGTGCCAATTTTAGTCTCCTCTCCTGTCAGCTCCTATTTCAGTCTCCCCTCCTATTAGCGTTGATTTCAGTCTACTTTCCTGTCAGCGCTGCTTTCAGTCTCTCCCCCTGTCAGCATCGGTTTTAGTCTCCACTCCTGTTAGTGCCGGTTTCAGTTTCACTTCCTGTCAGCACTGGTATCAGTCTCCCCTCCTGTCAGTGCCAGTTTCAGTCTTGACACCTGTCAGAGCTGTTTTCAGTCCCTCCGTCTTTGGACGAATTGAGCATCAAGAGGAAGCCAGGCTGACCACTCACTTCTAATTGATGTTTGATACATCCGAAGGCGGGGAGACTGTACCAGAGCTGACTGGGGGAGACAGTACTGGCGCAGACTAGGGGAGACTGTACTGGAGCTGACTAGGGGGAGACTGTACTGGCACTAACTGGGGGGGGCACTGTTCTGGCACTGACTGGGAGGACTGTTCTGGCGCTAACTAGGGGAGAATTTACCGATGCTGACTGGAGGGAGACTGAACCGGCACTGATTGAGGAAGACTAAACCAACGCTGACTGGGCCCCGGTACATCGAGCGCTGAAACTACACCACCACCAAAGGTGAGTATAACTTTTTTTTATTTTAATCAGAATAAATACTCAGATTGAGAAGGCGTTGTTTGAGTAGTGGATAATCCCTGTATTGCTCCTGTGTTCAACTATGTCGCTAATCATTTAGTTCTATATTGGTTAAAACATGCTTGTGATCTTTTGGTTTGGATATGTTGGGAGTTGAATTTCTATAACCAGAGGATCTCATACCTTATATCTAACCAAAATTGGAATCCAGGTACCCAAGTTCCCATGACCTCTGGGTTGATGATGAGTGATGACCAATTAGAACTAATCCCAGATTATCGGTATTTGCCCTTCCAGTTATCATGAAGGTGGAACCCATCCAACCCTCCTGTTATTTAGGCTTACAATATGTTTTACTGTTGAAACCACAGATCCCAGCATGTCCTGTAAATTTCGAAGGGCACACAGAGACTATGGGAGTGCTACGACTGAGAACATTACGAGACGTTGCCTCATATTTCCCCACCTCATATGTTGGCTTTAGTGGTCCTCGAGGAAAGTACGCTAAGCTTGTTAGTCGGTAATTACTCTTACATGCTGAATGTTAATGTTTTGACTTTCATGTTTTTAGGAAGGAAAGAAGAAGTTTGACAAAGAGAGCGAGAAATATTATTCAATATTGGAGAAACACTTGAATTTGTCATCGAAGAAGAAAGAGGCGCACTTACAAGAGGTACATTGTTATTCATTTTCTCCTTGTCTTGGCAAAGACTTCAAATACTCGTTTCCTAGGTTTAATCATGTGTCTGTGCCCACGACATCCATTGTGTAGTTGAGATCTGGAAAAATGCTATCCGGGCTGATGGGAGTACAAGAGATGTGTGGTAATGTTTCTTGCTAAGATGATCCTTCCCGTCAAGCAATAATTACATGGTCGATGGATGGTGATGACTGCTGGGGGGATTAAAGGGAACCTGTCAGGTCCAATATGCACCTAGAGCCATGAGCAGTTCTGGGTGTATATTGCTAATCCCTGCCTAACCGTCACTGTATACACTAGCATAGGTAAAGGGATCTATAGAAAAAGTATTTCTAAAGATCTTTTATCTTATGCTAATGAGCACAGGGACTAGTCACAAGGGCGTTATATCCCCAGACTTGCCGCCCTCTTAGCATGTTATCACACCCACAGGGACGTACTAACATGCTGTTCAATGCAGCGTCACCAGCATTCGCTGTGACCACGCTTCCGGTCATGCGCAGTATGAAGCCGGGTGTACATGTCTACTGCGCATTACTGGAAGTGCCCGGTATTCAGAAGCGCGGTCAAAGCGAACACAGGTAAGCGTGGCACCTCTAGTGATGCTGCATTGAATAGCATCTTAGTACACCCCTGTGGGCGTGCTGCCATGCTAAGAGGGTGGCTAGTCAGGGATTATAACACCCTTGGGACTAGTCCCTGCGCTCATTAGCATATCATAAAGGATCTTTAGAAATACATTTTCTATAGATCTCTTTATCTATGCTACTAGATACAGGGACAGTTAGGCAGGGATGAGCAATATGCACCCAGAACTGCTTGTGGTGCATATTGCACCTGACAGGTTCCCTTTAAGGATACAATTTTATATAGACGAGTATAATTACATAATTGGGTGTAAAGTATCTAATGGCTCCATTAGACTGACTTAGGCTGCTTTCACACATCCGATTTTTGCTGAGCGGCACAATACGGCGCTCTGCAGAAAAAACGCAACCGGTTTTTTTTGCCGCCGGTTGCGTTTTTTCCCGCATAGACTTGCATTAGCGCCGTATTGTGCCGCATGGCCTTGCGTTGCGTCCGGATTTTTGCCGGATGTGGCATATTTAGCCCATGCGGCGGCCGGATGAAACGTTGCCTGGCACGTTTTTTGGTGCGGCGAAAAACCGCATCGCGCCGGATCCGGCGCGATTTACAATGCGAGCCTATGGACGCCGGATGCGGCGTCCTGCGGCAAAAAACTCATCTGGCCACCAGATGCGTTTTTTTCCACTGCACATGCTCAGTATCTAGCCGCACCCATCAAAAAACAGACGGGCCGCATGGAAAAACTTATGCAATGGATCCGTTTTTGTCGCCGCATCCGTTGCATAGGTTTTTGAGCCGGATTGAGCCGCACTGCAAAAACCGGATGTGTGAAAGCAGCCTTACAAATAATTTCACTTTCGCCATTTTTTTTGCCGTGTTTATCAAAAACGTATTCAGCGTTACTATTCAAGGGTTTAAAAAACAGCAAATATTTTTTGGAAATTTAGGGACACTACTGATGTCATTTGGTAAATGTAATTTGGGGAGGTGACCCCTGTCCATCTGCCCTTAAAGTATATAAGTAGCAGGGTCTTTCAAAGCCATATATTAGCTCAAGGGTTGAGAAGTATTGTCACGTGTCCTCACCCCATTTTCGTTTTGTCCTTTCGGACTCTGTCAGGTTTTCTATACTGGCATACCATTTTGAAATTGCACAGGAAAGAGCAACATGGGTAACGTTACACATCTGTCTCAGCTCCAGGGCTGGGCTTTGCTTCCTTACACTATGGCTGCCACTGTTTGACATTGGGTTTCGCAATTAGGGAAATACTTTTGACATATATGTCTGATGTAAGGTTTTGTAAAAATGTAAAAGGATCTTCTTTAAAATCTGAAAACATAATCATAGAGACCAATTTGTTTCCTTAAGACATATATTAGATAGATGTGATAGGGGTGATAACATAAGGAAACGTTCCTGTAACATCCTGTCACTCTAGTTACGGGAAAGTACCCAGCAAATTGCAAAATGGAAAGGAGACCCTGTGTCTAGGGAAGGGGAGGATGGTGACCCCTGACCAAGCCTACCGCGGGGCACGGACTTTCCTCACTGTCCTAGATAGGTTCCGCACCTATGTGCCGAGCAGGATACCTGGCCCTAGGCTGACCCTGATCTGGGCCCTGGGTAGGGAGCGGATGGGATGAGCTCTTCGTCAACCCCACTTGAAGCTAACAAACAATGTATCTCCAAGAAGATACAGAGAGAGGGACTGCAAAATGTAGCAAAGCTACTCCAGATGATTGCAAGCCGACTGCTTGCACTCAGGATCTGTATGTAGTTGGAGCTATCACCAGCACAGACCAAAACAAAATGAGAGAATTTAAGGACACAAACTGAAGTGCTGATGGAAACAGCAGTAAGGGTGAGGAACTCTGCAGGGTCCTAAAGGGAAAGGAATGAACCCCAAGCAGAGGGGGATACATAAGATACCCTATACATCAAGCAGGAATAATAGAAGGTCAAGAAGCAGTTTGACAGCCAAACGCAGTGACCTTCTATAGCCAGACACCACAGGACTGCCTGTCACCTTTGACCCCTCCTCTCCCCATTCTTGTGGTTACTGGAGGCCCTTCAGTGGGGAAGAGAACAGTAACAATCTGTGGGAAATTGAATGATGAGAAGGGGAGACTGTGGAACAAATAGCGCAATCAATGCAATAGGGTGTAACAAATGTATGGGTACACTCACCTGTCAGGGTTGTGAGAGTCACAACGCCTGTGTAGACGTGGTCAAAGGAGAATAGCCGCAGCCCTGCAAAATCAGGAACAATATAGGTGGAGGAGAACGGGTCTAAAGCCGCGCTTACCACCAGTAGAAAGCCAGAAGTATAATGTATGCCTTTATTCAAGGGTTAAAACCAGGTCTATGCGTTTCAGGGTACACAGACCCCTTCCTCAGGACCAAAATGATAAATGACAGGATAAACTGTTATCTTGTCATTTATCATTTTGGTCCTGAGGAAGGGGTCTGTGTACCCTGAAACGCATAGGCTGGTTTTAACCCCTGAATAAAGGTATGGATTAACCTTCTGGCTTTCTACTGGTGATAAAGGCGGCTTTAGACCCGTTCTCCTCCACCTATATTGGAAATTGAATGATAACATGAAGAAAAGTTCCAGGATCCCTCTGGGGTCATCTGAGGCTGTAGAGAGGGGGAGTTAACAGTAACTGCTTCGCTTTTCTTCCTGATATGAAAAATTGCATGGGATACAGCAAGTTGTGACATGTTACATACATTCTTGGCAGAGAAACAGTTAGGTGTTATCATGTATAAAGCCAAGTGTCAAGGTTTTATCCCTTGAGAAAGGCCCGATCCAGGGCAGAAATGCGTTGGTATTAGTAAAAAAACATTTAGGAATTCCAATGCTCTTCATTTCCGCAGCACTGCCCGCCAAAACATGACAGTCTCCATATTTGCCCATGTCTCCATCAAGACACTTTATTTGTTTTATGTGTATTAATGATTTCTTTACATGTTCTTATAGCTCTAAATTCTTTGCATAGTTTTACAGTTGAAAGATAAAATTTTTGTTTCCTCTGCTCCAAGAGGAAACTCAGGAAATTAGGCCCTGATTCATGAAGACTGGTGTTTTTCACGCCTATCTAGATTAGGTGGCGGAAATCAAGGCACCTAATGTATTTAGAGGCACATGTCTCTTCATTAATCAGGTGAGGCGCGAAGAGATGTGCTCAGCTGTGCACCTTTCCACAAGTATTACTCCGGTAGAGACTGGAGTAAGATTTGTTGAATAGGGAGTGCCACTGCTCAGGAGTTTGATGGGTCTTCCCCCGGTCCCACCCTAGGTCTACCCATTTTGCAAGAGCTGGGCAAAAATAGTGTGAAAACGCCAAAATTCTTTACTTTTTTTGCACAGCCTCGCGTTGCACAAAATTTTGGCGGATTTTTACAGTAAAATTTTAGTGTATACTAATACCTAAAGGGGTTTTCCGTTTTTAAGAGAATTTTAGAAGCAGGTTAATGGTTTACTCACCTTCCTGGGTCCAGCATTGAGTCTCTTCCCCTAGGGGGCGGTCCAGTCCGATGGGTGTTGCTGCTCTCGGTCTGGCGCCTCTTCTATCTTGTGCAATCTCCATCCTTCTGCCCAGTCCCGTGTGCATGACGCGTCCGGTGTCATCCACACAGAGGCCTCCATCACGCTCCTGCATCTGCCCAGCTGAGGGCAGAGCAAAGTACTGTAGTGCGCATGCGCTGCCGGTCTTTGGTCCTTTTCTTGCGCCTGCGCATTACAGTACTTTGATCTGTCCTTAGCCAGGCAGATCAAAGAGCGCATGTGAAGGCGCACAATGGTGGCCTCTCTGTGACTGACGCAGAATGCGACAGGCACATGGGGCTGGTCAGAAAGACGGATATCGCACAAGATGGAGGAGGCGCCGGACTGAGACCCGGACCGCCCCCTAGATGAGTATTGTATAAAGTGTTTATTATGTTCTACAGAGCGGCCTGGGCTCTTATATACAGTATTTTAGAACATTGTATATAATAGTTTATGGTGGTGGCCACAGCTTATAAGGGAAAAACCTGGTGACCGATTCCCTTTTAAGATGATTTTAGATGATACTTTTTTTTTTTTTAACATTAGGGTCAGTGTCATATCCTACCAAGCTGTATAGTCAATGGTCATAAAATATAAATTTTAGTAACCAGAAGATCCATATTCCTTCAACATTTCTAATTTTTTACCATTTGTTCCTGTTTGATCCTATAATTGGCATAACAAGGTTTTATTTTAGGAGTGAGTGTAGCGCAGGTACAAGCCACGGGATTTAGCCTAAATAACAGACACGAATCAGCCGATGACTGGTTTGGCTCTTCTTCTATAAACGTCCAGTTCATTTCCAAATGTGGCCACCTGCCCAGCAAAGTGGAGCAATTTCTCATGGTGTGACATGTATGCCAAATATACAATGATTTATGCTTTGTGTGTCAGTCGCTGGTCCAAGCCATGAGCACTCAGATTAATTAATGTTCAGCATAATCCAATACAAGACAGTAAAGCTTCTTAATGTGTGACTCCAGCTATGAAAGCAATTTTTTTTGGGTACTGATAAATTTTAGCACAAATTTTTGCAAGGCTCAGGGGATGCTTTTTCATAGTTTTACATTATATCTGCTTGTGCCTGCCACTAGGGGGAGCGTACTGAAGACATTCATACAGGTGTGTCCTTCCTTACCTGTTCACTTAGCTTAAAGGGGCTTTCCACTACTTTTTCACCCCCTTGCCATATATCATAGCTCTTCAAAACAATACCTTTTGTAATACAGTTAGGTCCAGAAATATTTGGACAGTGACACAATTTTCGCGAGTTGGGCTCTGCATGCCACCACATTGGATTTGAAATGAAACCTCTACAACAGAATTCAAGTGCAGATTGTAACGTTTAATTTGAAGGTTTGAACAAAAATATCTGATAGAAATTGTAGGAATTGTACACATTTCTTTACAAACACTCCACATTTTAGGAGGTCAAAAGTAATTGGACAAGTAAACCAAACCCAAACAAAATATTTTTATTTTCAATATTTTGTTACGAATCCTTTGGAGGCAATCACTGCCTTAAGTCTGGAACCCATGGACATCACCAAACGCTGGGTTTCCTCCTTCTTAATGCTTTGCCAGGCCTTTACAGCCGCAGCCTTCAGGTCTTGCTTGTTTGTGGGTCTTTCCGTCTTAAGTCTGGATTTGAGCAAGTGAAATGCATGCTCAATTGGGTTAAGATCTGGTGATTGACTTGGCCATTGCAGAATGTTCCACTTTTTTGCACTCATGAACTCCTGGGTAGCTTTGGCTGTATGCTTGGGGTCATTGTCCATCTGAACTATGAAGCGCCGTCCGATCAACTTTGCGGCATTTGGCTGAATCTGGGCTGAAAGTATATCCCTGTACACTTCAGAATTCATCCGGCTACTCTTGTCTGCTGTTATGTCATCAATAAACACAAGTGACCCAGTGCCATTGAAAGCCATGCATGCCCATGCCATCACGTTGCCTCCACCATGTTTTACAGAGGATGTGGTGTGCCTTGGATCATGTGCCGTTCCCTTTCTTCTCCAAACTTTTTTCTTCCCATCATTCTGGTACAGGTTGATCTTTGTCTCATCTGTCCATAGAATACTTTTCCAGAACTGAGCTGGCTTCATGAGGTGTTTTTCAGCAAATTTAACTCTGGCCTGTGTGAGGTATCAACCGGCTGTATTACAAAAGGCCGGTATGTTTTGCAGAAGCGTGGGTGCTCTGCAATGTGAAACTGGCTGGGACCTGTGGTTCCACAGGATTGCATTCATGCAGAGCCATGGAAGGGTGTGTGATGCTGATTACACACTCCTTACCACCTGTGGGTGTGGCTCCAGGGGTTAAAGCAATCCTGTCTCTGAACCTGGGTGGAGAGTGTCGAGGGCAGTCTAGGGAGAGACTGGCTCTAGACTTCCAGTGTGTGTGCTGGAGATGGAGAGAGCAGAAGCAGGGTGTTTTGCACTCCTCCGGAGACCTTCTTCTGAAGGAAGGGGCTTTTAGGTCCATGTGTAAAGCCATGTGGCTGGAGCCAGGGGGAACCTGGAAAGGACACTAGCCACCTTAAGAGGAAGGTAACTGGGATTGGACCTGGGGTCTGGATACTGACAAGGGTCAGTGACACATGGGTGGCAGTCCAAAAGTGTGTGGACTTTATATTATGTGTTGGTCTTTGAGGAGAAAGCCAACGAACGGCATCTTTATGTTATGTGACCTGATATGGTTTATGGACCTGTTAATAAACCAGATGGTCTGTTAAAGAGACCAATTACTCTGGCGTGCTTTAATCCCGCTACCTGATGTGTGGCCCACATACACTTGGGGCCCACATTGTCACACCTGTCTATTTTTGGAATTGATTAATGGTTTGCATCTAGATGTGAACCCTTTGTATTTACTTTCATGGAGTCTTCTCTTTACTGTTGACTTAGAGACAGATACACCTACTTCACTGAGAGTGTTCTGGACTTCAGTTGATGTTGTGAACGGGTTCTTCTTCACCAAAGAAAGTATGCGGCGATCATCCACCACTGTTGTCATCCGTGGACGCCCAGGCCTTTTTGAGTTCCCAAGCTCACCAGTCAATTCCTTTTTTCTCAGAATGTACCCGACTGTTGATTTTGCTACTCCAAGCATGTCTGCTATCTCTCTGATGGATTTTTTCTTTTTTTTTCAGCCTCAGTATGTTCTGCTTCACCTCAATTGAGAGTTCCTTAGACCGCATGTTGTCTGGTCACAGCAACAGCTTCCAAATGCAAAACCACACACCTGTAATCAACCCCAGACCTTTTAACTACTTCATTGATTACAGGTTAACGAGGGAGACGCCTTCAGAGTTAATTGCAGCCCTTAGAGTCCCTTGTCCAATTACTTTTGGTCCCTTGAAAAAGAGGAGGCTATGCATTACAGAGCTATGATTCCTAAACCCTTTCTCCGATTTGGATGTGAAAACTCTCATATTGCAGCTGGGAGTGTGCACTTTCAGCCCATATTATATATATATAATTGTATTTCTGAACATGTTTTTGTAAACAGCTAAAATAATAAAACTTGTGTCACTGTCCAAATATTTCTGGACCTAACTGTATACTTGTATTGGATGTATTGCTTCTATAATCACATAGTACTGGATTGTTTGCAGGTTCTTCTTCCTCCTCTGTTATGTCTGATACTTCCTTTACCGACACAGAAATCAGACCAAATGAAAGGAAGTTGTCACTGGGCTCCTGATGGTGGCTGTAGACATTTTTGAGTGAATGACAATTAGTCTGCCTCACACAAGCTGAGCTGACAGTTTCATTCAGCAGTAACAGCAGGGGCTGAAACCTTTGCTAGTGAAGTGCTATGATATGCATTTCAAAAGCAAATGGTATAGATTCTCCAATAACTGACATGGACAAGTTAAAAGCGCAGAAATTTGCATAAGAAACAGGTAC